>NC_079514.1:50437320-50676864 GCF_000801105.2 Raphanus sativus | reverse complement strand
GCACCAAGAATACACAAACTCTCTTAATCTAAGCAAACAGGAGATGAATGATTTGTGACAAGCTAAGCTCCTAAAAATATAAACAAGGTGATCTCAAATCCAATCAAGAAACAAGTGCGAGAACTCAATCAAATGCTAAGGATGGATCCATGGGACTAAGGATTTGATCTTGGGTGATCAAGATTCAATCTAAAGGTGGCAAACACACAATCAATCTATTACCTTATGCCTAGACACAACACGAAGCAAGCTCTATCTCTAGATAAATGCTCATTTGCTAAAATAACTCAAACATCAAATATCTTTGGTTGAATATTATTAAAGCAATCATTAGGAATGAGTCTACTAACAATCTTAGCTTCTTTAACAACAAGTGTCCTTGGTAAAGTAAACTAAAAGCTTTGAAGATTTGGTTCAGACATTTCAACATACACCTTGTGGGTGGGAAATGCCTAAAGCTCTATTTTAGTATGATCAAGACTAAAATAGCATTAAGATCAATCAACAAGCAAGGAACAAGATAGATCTACCATAAAACACCTTAAATCTACACTTAATCACCCTTAATCACCCTAACCCATGAATCCAAAATGTGTCTACTCTCTAATCTTCATGAAAAAGAGAAACAAGATATAAGATGATGAAATAACTCCTTAGATTGATCAAAGATTCAAGTTTTACAAGATGAAACAAAATTCTAGAGAGAAAACGAGATCCCCCTAGGTTTTTGGAGGCTAAAACTATATAAAGAAGTTCCCAAACTCGAGCTGGTTTGATAAAAGTAAACCGGGTCAAACCGGATTAAACCGGTTAACTATTCATAACCGTGTCTCTTCTTCTCCACAGCGAGCTACGGACCTCACTGCACTAAGTCGCTCCCACGCTCATGGATTTGCCGAGCGGGTGTCCAGTGTCGCTGCCATCAAGCCGCTCCAGCTCACGTCGACATCACCAGCTCGCTGTGTGTTGCCCGCTCCCAACCAACACGGATTTGAGCTCCGGTTACATCTTCTTCTTCGTGGCCGTCGACAATCGTGGTTCCTCTGTCGTGCTCTCTGCTTCATCTTCGTCCCCGTGCTGTACTCCTCCGCTGCAGCTAAGATCCTCCGTCGCGTCCCTGGGATCCATTTATCGTCGTCACGTCAAGCCTTAGCCGTCATCCTCCACCACGTGATTCTCATCCAGGTCGTCTCAGCTCTCTGTAGTGCTCTCAACCATCGCTCTCATCGGAATCGGTTGAAGCCTGGCCGTCGCGGATCGAAGAGGAGCTCCATCGAAGCTCAACAATGGTGACTTTTAGGCTATTTGCACATTGGGCCCTGATCTTTTGACAATTTACGGATCGACCCCAAAACTTCCATTTTGTGCAGCTTAGTCCATGATTTCGACCCAAAACTTCTTATTGTGCATTCCAGACCCTGTTTATGCAATTATGTATGCAAATGGAATATAAAGACCTAAATGCAACCTAGAATGATCATAATAAGCTAAAATGTGAATCTAGAACTCATTAAAATCATGAGATATCAGTAGCACGTTCTGCGGAAGCCATAGGTACCCGGAGAAGCACGAGTATAGCTTTGATTTCAAAGAAGTTGGACGTGATGTAATCGCAAAGGCCAATCCTGTGATCAAGGCGGATAAAGTCGAAAGGATATGAAAAAAAAAACCTTTTCTTTTGTAAAGTAATTTGGTGTCTCCATCTTTCGTAAGATCTCTATCTATCATGTTGTTTGTACAAGGGGAGGAGATACCACATTGATTCTTTTTTATATACGTTGCTAAGATTATTGTTTTTTCTTTGAGAAATGTTACAGATTATTGTTATAATTTCTATATATTTATTTGCATATAAGCTCCTCAGTGTTAAAAAGCTCTAAATTTCACTATATTGAAGTAACCTAAGCGTTCCAGATGATCAATAATTTTTAAAAATGCATTAAACACTATATTCCTTATCATCTTATTCTATAAACAAAAGTTATTAATAGAATGTTTAATAGCCCAACACTTCTTTTTAATCAATAGTCTAATTACAATCTAACAAGAAAATCCATCAATGTGAAATTAGCACACAATCTATAATATCGTCTAAAATACATGCACTTCAGAAAAAGAACAAATACGACTTTTAGCAATATTGTGTCCACACGTTTTATCAAATGCAAATAAAAAACGTAAAGCTTATCAAAATGATTCCATCATATTATAGCTCAAGATTAGAAAAAAAATAGAGGAAAACGTAACCAAATATTAATACATAATAGATTAAAAACATTTTCTACGAAAATAAGATCACAATAAAAAAAAATCGATGATCAAAAATCAAAAATAATTATAAAGAAAAATAGAAATAGAAAAAAATACAGAAATAAAAAATAGATATAAAACAGCAAATAGATAATTTTTAGTATGAAAGAGATATGTTAAGTTATTCTAACTAAATAGATGTAGAATGTATTTTAAATATTTATGTCATGAATTCTAAAAAAACTATAAATATAGATCTACAACTGTGTAAAATTAAAATATATAGCTATATAATCGAATAAGAGCATGATATAAAATAATGTAAGAGAATGAATAAAACTAGGTAACTTAAAATTAAACAAATAAATTAACAATTCTACACTATTAAAATAAAAATATAATAAAACTTCAAATAATCAATCTTATTA
Source organism: Raphanus sativus (assembly GCF_000801105.2). Taxonomy (NCBI): domain Eukaryota; kingdom Viridiplantae; phylum Streptophyta; class Magnoliopsida; order Brassicales; family Brassicaceae; genus Raphanus; species Raphanus sativus. The sequence continues at coordinate 50,674,186 of NC_079514.1, read as the reverse complement.
ATTGTAATGACTCATACTAATATAGAATAAAACATTTTAAAATGAAACAAATATTAAATAAAAATATTTAGTTTAACTCGTATCTTTTATTTTTGTTTTATATATAAAATAAAGAACTTTTTATATTTAACTTCTTGTTTTTTTCAATTTTTCCATAATAATAAATTTATATGTTTATAAATTTTATTTTTGTTGTAAATGGAGAATATTAATCTTATTAATGGTTTGGTGTCTGTGATCGAACTTTAAAATTGTTTAAAATAATGTTACATATTAAAAAGACTAAAAATAATAGGATTAACATACTAAAGAAGAGGAAGATAGTATTTCGCAGCTTTGTACATATATGTTTTAATATGAATAAATTTAAGAATTATATATATAGATCTGAAACATGTAAAAAATTTTAAGCTAAAAATGTTGTGAGTTTACATAACTTGTAAAAGTTATATCTCTTCTAAAACTTAAGTCTTAGAAAAAATAATAGGAAAATATCAGTATAGATGAGTTGTTGGGTCCTGCAAAGTACTAACAACACTTACGAAAAATCTTCTGTTCAAAAATACGGGGGCCGCCTACACGCTCGGCTTGAGAACACCTAGCGATTCAGGTCAATTCGGGGCAAAAAATCAGACCATTATTAACCGGGCGCCTAAATCAGTTAATCGGATTAATTCTGATTTAAACTGACTTGTAAACTATTTTTATGACAGGTTAAAAAAGAGCTTATTTTCAGTCAATGCTGAGCAGAAGACTTTTACACGTATGTTCTATCTTGTAAATATATAAATTAATTGGAGAAGCTCTTATTTATGTAAATATATAAATTAACTGGAGAATGTAAATATATAAATTAATTGGAAAATGTAGAAAGTACCATTTCCATTCACATTTTTTACATAGTTTACGCACCAAATCCTCTTAGATTCATCTCCCCATGCCCCACCATTTTAATCAAGTATATTGCAAGCATTCATACTCCAATCACATAACACCATTAACAAATACTCTTTTTGTTCTAAACAGAAAGGTTCAGAAAATGAAAAAGAAAACCTAATTTTACATGACCTTCTTTATCCTGCCATGTATATTTTCTCTTTATTTGTACTTACAGCATAAACTATATAAATTAATTCATTTAGTTACACTCAAATTATAAGAATTCAAAAAGAACACAACTCAATAAAATAATAAACTATTAATTAAAAACCTGTACAAATATAGAGTTATATTCAACAAATAAATTAGTAACTATAATTTTAAAATTATAGAAATATAAAATTTATATTGTTAGTTTTCTTTTTGAAATAATAAATTTTGTATGGAGTCTATCTATAATTTTCAATATTTTAATTATTTTATTTTTTTAATTTTAATAGTTTAGTGTTACATTTAAAACATATATAACATACCCCATTACGCCAACACTAAAATAAGATAGAAACTGAACTTACGAAGTTTGATTAATAACTAACGCGATGGAAGAAATTATTATTCTTATTTTAAGAGTTTTGGCTGTTTTTGAGAAATATTATAACAGTTTTATGTGTTCATATTTTTTTCAGCAATAGAATTTCTAATGCTTTATAGTGCGTGTGGAAGATTTATAGGACCATAACATATTGAAAATAGAAAAGTAGATGAATTAATAAAATTGAGTAAGAAAAAAATGTAATTATGTGCAAAATATTAGATTACATGCGGAAAAAACAAATGAGAGATAGTTTTATTGGGAAATATTCATATCATTCAGAAACACATAACAACGAATGTAAAACTGCATATTGTAAAACAAATTTCTCTGGTAACAATACTCAAATAGGCAACGAAGAAAACCTAGATCAACCAAATGGCCTGTTATTCCATCTTCAAATTTCAGAAGATTACACTTCTTGAATGTTTTTCACTTCTTGACAGACTCAGAACATGTGGACAACACTATCATAAATCCTCGACTTTTGGGTTTGTGAAACACATTCACATATCCACCTAATCTCCTGTTCCCTCAACCATATATGCGCAAAGAGCGCATAGTTGAACTGCAAAACTCAGCCACAATTAGTATGAGAATGTAGAAACAGCTATAACAACACATCACTGACAGCCTTCAACTAATTTCCTGAATTCTGTTCAGGTGATTTACCAGTTTCAGCTTTTTTAATTTTATCTACCACGAATCATGTTCTTTTGAGGTTTCAGCTTGTATATCTGAACTATCCAGTGGTGACTCGCAAAAAACTGAACACAAAAGCAGTCACAATTACCAGTATCAGAGCATAACCAATGCCACCAGTCTTTAGTAAGTGAATTAAATCTTACTTTCGAAATATGTGCGCTTAAAATGATTTTCCTGATCTCCTTCCGCCTGACCCGATTATAGCTTTTACCATCTGTCTCTACAAACCTGGAGCAAAAATCATAAACACTGAGCCTGAAAATGTGAGCTTAGTAGTTGGTTCACTACTAAGCATCAGTTGCCCAGAAACTCAAGGGTTAATATTTGTATCTGCAAACTAATCATTTTTTTGAAAAAAATGCATAATCTCTTTAAAAATAGTATAGCTAGTAGTAAATTTTAATTGTCAAAACTCAAAACTACTTAGAATTAGATGGACCACTAAATAAACTCTGATGGCTTATGAAAAAAACATTACTTTTTACTTTAATAAGAACTTAAAAGAAATCGATCAGTTTACGTAACTTTTTGACGTTAAGGAGATGAGGAACAAATTCACAGTGATTAGGCGAAGGGAAGATAATAAATATGAAGGTGGAATGACTACATGGTTTAGCACAAGATAGGAAGTCGTAAGAGTAAAAAGTGTGAAGCAACTGATTGAGAAAGTTCAGTAAGAGTGAGAGCTGATGTCCAGTAGGAGTGAGTGATGGCTGCCTAGTAGAAGTGAGAGATAGATAGTTATGAGAAGAAGACAAGATGATTTGATGAAGGAATCAGTAGGAGTGAGAGCTGATTATCCAGTAGGAGTGAGTGTTGGCTGTCTAATAGGAGTGAGAGCTAGGTAGATTTGAGAGGAATGATGATTTAGGAAGTGAAAGAAGAGTTTGGATCCAAGAGTTTTCAATTTTTCGTTTTAATCTTGTTTAGAAATTTTGAAAAGGACACACATATTTGTAACAAGATTTTTTTCTTTTGAATTAAATTTAATATTCAATTCAAAAAATAAAAAAGGATATGACATGAGAAATGAGTAACGAAATGTAGCTTGGGTTCAAAGCCATTTAAAAGACTAAGTATAATGTAAAGGAACAATTTATTCTTCTTCATCTTAAGCAAACTCAGACCTTCTTTAAAAAATAAATGAAAATTATCCACAAAGAATTCGATCTAATGATAGTGATCATCTTTACCACCACGGCACCACGTAAAAGAACATCTTTACCACCACGGCACCACGTAAAAGAAAAAGCGAGAACAACAACGATCCAGCTTTCATGTTTCATCATTAGTTTTTCAAATAGAACATGTCATTGTACAATCTTCTTCCATGTTGGGATTTGGTCTGAGAAAAGAAAAGGCTTCACAGAATCAGAGATTTGACTCTCTTTTTTTTATAACACATAAATCAGAGATTTGACTTAACAACTGTTTCTATATGAGTTAAGTTAAGTAGATCAATCACTGGTTAACTGATGTCTATATGAGTTAAGTAGTTAAATCACTGGTTAACTGATGTTTTATAGGCCTTTGTGTTTGTTATGTGTCTTTGTTTTTATGGACTGTATTACAACATGTCAGCCCACCGGGCTTTTCGTTGACAAAATAAACAAAGTTAAGAAATAGATAAGTGGAGAGATATTTGAGTGATTGGGACAATATTTTCTTCCTTTGTCTGATATGTCACGTGCAAATATGACATAGATTCCTCGACTTCGAGTCATTTTTCTACTAATATCTAACAAGACATTTGTCCTCGAATAACTCGGAAATGCAAATTGTCATCATGTTAGGGAAAGTTGTCGTCTATTTTAATATTTAAACATTTTCGATTTTTAATATATATATGAACATTTTAAGGCTGTTTTAATACCTTTGAAAATAACGGTTGAAAGATAAATGAATTACAAACTAACATTTACAGTTCAAAAAACAACATTATTTTTATAATATCATGGTTAATATAACTTTTTGTAAGACAGATGATATGCTGGCTATATATTTTAATTTTTAAGGCATCACTTTATCTCTAAAAGTCGACTAGTTATCTAATAAATTAGTGCTTTTTTTAGGTTGACAAACAAAAAAATATTTTTACTTTGTAGAACCGCAAGTGTCAAAATGACTCATCAGTCATCACATCTCCACTAAAAGCGCAAGTGATTGAGAAAGAGGAGATGTTTGCGGAGGAAACGGCGGGAAAGAAAATGAGTATAAAACTGGTGGCTCGTTCGGTGGCTGCATTATTTTGACCATATGGGTCCATGTGCCGCACTTTGTCTCTGTATCCTCTTCGAGATTTTTTTTTTTATAATTGATATCTTTTTTTTTGATCGAATTATAATTGATATCTAAAATTGGATTACTAGGCATTATATTATTGATTTGTTTTTGACAAAAAAAAACAGAAGTATTTGATTTGTTACTTTCTGAAGAAATTATCTTGCTTCAGTTTCCGAATTATTGATTCCTTCTTAAAATACACAATAGACCAAGAACTGTCCACACTCTACTCTCTCGCTCACATGGAGAGAAACACAAGTGTACATGTCCACCCCATATCGAGATGCACCAAACCATAGGTTATGCACAAAAATGCATAGAAGGATGAATTACGCATTAAAATAAAAAAAAAAAGATAGCTAGTTATTATGCTAATATATTGTCTAATGGTAATGCAATACTGCGAAGAAGATTCATGGAATTTAATTTTGAAACTGTTTGGTAGTAATGAACCTAGTGGTCTATATGAAATTATGTAAGTTAGATATGTATTAGTTATTAAAAATCTGAGTGAGCTAGTCTAGTGATTGACACAACTGATCTTAACTCGTAAAGATAGTGCAAATAACTTCCAGAAGAGTATACATTTTTGGATGAATGACCAAAGTGCTATCAGGTGGAGAATTGCAAAAAGATCTATTACTCTACAATATAGCGAAATAACCAATAATTTTACTTTTATTAAAAACATTCAAAGAAAAACAATACACTTAAGATTTACTCCTCTTTGACTTGAAAGTAAAGAAATACAATTTTAAACCGTATCTAAACAATATAGAAATAAAAATCTCCATCTCGGGATCTCCTCCATTAACAATGAGTTAATAGCCTACTAATGAGTATAGTATGATAAATCACTGATGATGACAATGTAGATAAAGTGCTTTCTCACCCATAAAGAGTTTGGTAAATAAATCAGTCAATCTTAACACGCGCGAGGCAGAAACCCGATCCGTGACCCGGTTAAGTCATAAGCGACCCGGAAACCCTGTTGCTGTATGTTCCCAATGATCGACAAACTCCCCATCGTTCCCGCGAACGCGAAACAGAACCGCCCTTCAGTGTTCACCGGAATCAGATAGTTACTCGCCGGAAGCGAAACCTCTCCGCCGCCGAAATGAAACACCACCGTCGGGACCTTCACCGTCGCCATCCCGGAGAGGTCGAAACACGTGTCGAACAGAGAGTACGACGGAGCGCGTTTCAGCCTCTTCGCGCCGAGACGAAACGCGTCTCTGAGCGCCACGTAAGCCGGCTGAGTCAGCCGAGTGACGGAGGTGCCGGAGTCGATGATAACTCCGCCGTTTCCGGTGGCGGCGTCGAGCTTGAACTGCGACTCCGAGACGCCACGAACGCGCGCACCGCCGACGCTGATCCCGAGAAGCTGCAAGTAGTAGAAAGTGTCCAGCTTCGGGTTAGTCAGCAGCGGCGTGAAAACGGAGGTTTTCGGAACGGCGTCGTTTCCGAAGACGATGGTCGAAGGCGGTTTAGAAGCCGAACCGGAGCTCGTCCGGTCCACCAAACAGTAGGAGAACTTACCGTTATAACGGTTTTTCGTCTGCGACGGGAAAGATAACCCTCCGCGGCCCAGGCCCAACAGCCCAGCCGCGCCCACGAACAATCCTTCGTTATCGTGGCCGCATCCCACCGCCACGTGATCGACATGTGCGCCTTTAAAAGTCAGCGTTTCGGTCGATAAGTCTCCCAACGTGAACGATCCGTCTCCGTACGAGACTTGATAGAGACAAGACTTGCTTCTTTGTCTGACGCATTCCGTCGAGTCGTCCAACCTCCGACAGAGACGAGAACCGCACGGGACGGTGGCGAAGGTTTTGGATTTGGACGGGTCGAAGATCGCGTCGGATTGGTTGTAACACACTTTGCAAGGAGCGCACTGTAGCCAAACGACGTCGCTTCCAGTGTCGAGGACCATGTACATGTTAGTCGCCGGAGTCCCGACGCCGAGCCTCATGAAATACTCTCCGCTTCCTTGCGAGAGACCGGAGATAACAGCGCCGCTGAACCCGCCGGACGCGCGTGGAGTTCTTCTCCTCGTGACATTTCGGACGGCGGCGAGGCTGGTTAAAGACTCGACGCGGAGAGAGTCTCTTTTGAGACGGAGGTTGAAGAGCTCCGACGGGGTTGCGTCGGAGAAGGAGGAGATAGCGTCGACGTGGGATAGGTGGAGGGAGAGTGAAGTTGTGGATTCGGACACAGTGGTCAAGGATTCGGATTCGTCGGGAGATGAGAGGATTGGGGAGGAAGGGAGAGTGTTGACGACGAGGGTGTTGTATTGGGAGGAAGAAGACGCGGCGGAGGAGAGTGAGAGGAAGAGAACGGCGGAGAAGATGAGGGTGTTTTGGACTTTTCTTCCCATAGTGGTTTTTAAATTTAACTATTGTCACAAGGATCTGTATAGAGTTTAGGTTGTCTACTACAAAGCAAAGCATATAAAAAGGCAAAGGAAGCTCGTGTGTGAAAGCGTACTTTACTTTAATTATTACGGACAGACTTTATTTTTTTTCCTTTTTATTTTTATATACAAAGTAAAATCATCATAACGAAATTATTGACTTTTTTCACATTTCCACCTAACGAACTCTATTAATATATATATTTTTTAAACAATTTGAGATAATATTAATTTAGTTGTGTGAATCTTGAAATTATTGGACTGAAATCCAATAATCTGAGTTCAAGTGTTGGTGGAACCTTATCTGTTTACTGAGGACCAAGCCCATGTTTATCACCGTAGATGGGTTTCATGGCCCAAATAAATTTTCTTCGTAGTTTCGGTACTTTATTTTATTGAGATGTAAGCCCATGTTATAGCCAATAAATAGGTTTCATAGCCCAGCCAAAATGTATTGAGGGCTTTAAAGAAATCTCTGAGTTAAAGAATTTCAGTAATTCAATATGAAAAGATAAAAGATATTAGCTCGTCTCAAAAGCCTTTTGTAGCCCATTGATAGTAAGAATTTGGAGACGAGCGAAAAGAAGAAATAGTTCCATAGTTCAGATTTTATGGTTAGTACTTAGTAGATTATGAAGATCATATTTGAGAACTTTTTCATACAAATCACAACAGGGGTATGTTGTCTGTGTGTTAAGATCAGTTTTGAAGTCAGCTAGTTTTTTTTTCTGAAAGAACGAATAGACTTTTTTTTTTGATCAAAGAACTAACAGACTAATTAAGAAACTAAAAAACAACATGGAAGGAAGAGTGGGTAGGTGATACATTTTGGTTTTCAATTTCAAACTAAAACTAAAATGTTCCAAAAAAAAATTTAGTGAGCGATTCAGAAATAGAAATAGAAGAACAGCTAGGAATGGGGAAGGCCCTTGCCTACTAATCTACTCTACTCTATGAATTAATCACCCATAATTGAGCCATCTCTTTGTAATTTCCCTTTCTTGAGTCTTTAGCCTATAAAACTCATCCTCCCTTGGTCCCTACCCTCTCTCAATAATTGTCATCCTTTTTTACATTAGTTACATATTTGTGTTCAGACAATTTATCAGATTATTACTTGGAATTCCCTATTAAAAACTAGCATCTTAGTTATATGCTAAGACAAAATATATGTTAGATCATCCAAACATACATTCTAGTTATATGTTCAAACATTCAAAATATATGTTAGATCATCCAAACATCCAATCATTCATTCTAGTTTTTCACATTAATTACATATTTGTGTTCAGAAAATTAATCAGATTATTACTTGGAATTTCCTATTAAAAACTAGCATCTTAGTTATATGATAAGACAAAATATATGTTATATCATCCAAAGATTCATTCTCTGATTGTTAGCTGCTATAATTCCAGAAACATTTAGACAAATGAGTTAAGACTTATCCAGAACCAGAAGGTTTCGCAGGCACAAATAATGGGGAGGAAGAGATCTTGAGGCCCATATTCAGAGAGCCAGAGAAAGATCATGTGATACATCTATTTTCATGGTCCCCTCTTCTCTTATATTATTAGTTTACCCTTTTTTTACCTCAATCTAACATTACATTGTATCATTTCACTCACCCAAAATTACACAATCTCTTTTGCAGTATATATATATACATGTAATAAACTAATGTTGTAAATCAAATCTGTATATGTTTTTGTATTTTGGCTGTTCTTTACTTTCCATTTGTGATTATAAAATAAATTGATCAATCACCTGTCGAAGTAATGATGTGCATATAACACTGATTAGCTGAATTAAAAAGTACAGACTCTTTTTAAATTCTTGATAATGGATCTCAAAAAGATTCTCTCAGATGGGAGCTTGACCTAACGGTAAAGTGGGAGTGTGAATTAGGTCGAAAGCGACCCCGTTCGATCTTTTCTACATGTACGGACGACATTTCTTATGTACAGTTACTAAAATACCCCTGAATAATTGACAATCTGCGTGCTCCACCTCAGGTTGGAGAACGAAGAGAAAGAGCCAAAGAGTGTGCGAATGATATGATTACAGCATTTGAATTCTTTTTGATGTGTAATGCGAAAGTCTCACTTTTTCATATTTGGAAAGTTTGTATGATTCAACTATTAATCTTATCATATCATTTTCTTGTTTGCTCATGTGAAACGACGTTTATACTGGTACCAATCAATATATTACTGATCTCGACGGTCATAGTCTTATTAGGGCATGTGCATTGAGGTATTTCCACGAGTTCGTGGGCTCGAGTTCATAGGCCCAAACTAAAAAAATAAATGAAAAAGGTGGTTTTAATCGGTGAACCGATCCTTCCCACTGAACCCGTATGATACGGGTTCAAGGCACGTGTCGCTCGTCCAGTGGCCACGCTCTATCGCGTAAACGCATTGGAAAACCGGGTATCGAGATCTCTCTCTCATTTTCTCTCCTCTTTTCGAAAACTAGGGTTTGTCTCTCTCGGAGGTGATATCTCAAGCGACGCTGATTCCCAGAGGTTTTGACGATCTAATCGACGCCGGACTATCTCCTCGACGATCTGAGGTTAGTTTCGAGGGGTTTCACCGTTTGATTTAAACGATTACCCTTTCATTTAAAAGATTAGGGCTCGGTGATTGAAAATCGAATTTGGGGGTTTCGAGTTAGGGTTCGAAATCGATATGTAGGTTTCGATTTTCGGTTTGAAATTGTCATGCGGTTAGATATTGTCATGCTTTTTGTGTTTTCTTGGCTAATCGATTAGGGCTCGGTGATTGAAAATCGAATTTGGGGGTTTCGAGTTAGGGTTCGAAATCGATATGTGGGTTTCGATTTTCGGTTTGAAATTGTCATGCGGTTTGATATTGTCATGCTTTTTGTGTTTTCTTGGCTAATCGAGTTGTGGTTTCTTTCTTACTTCATCTTGTTCTCTTTATGGTACAGATGGATCCCGGTGAAGATAGAAGTGAGGCAAAGAGGCAGATGAAGCACACGAATATGGTGGGATACGTGGCTGATTCGGAGTATGGGATTCCGACGAGGTGTCCCTGTGGTGGGAGGATAATTAACGAGGTGAGGGGGAAGGACCAGTACGACACTCTTCCTGGGAAGCGGTTCTTCACGTGCATTCACTACGAGGTAAGGGTTCTTCTAGCATATATTTTTGTGTTTTTGTATCTCTTATAGTAATTGTTTCTCATATTTGTTTTTGTTTTTGTTGTCAACAAGGGTGATGGGTTACATTATCGTCAGCCTTGGGTGATTGGTGTCCAGGAGCAACTCGAAATCTTGACTAAGCGTGTGGAAGAGGCTGAGCAGCTGATCAAGTGGGTGCCGGAGCTGAAACAACAGATTGAGGGACTGGAGGTAAAGCCTCGTTGTCTCTCTTTGTTTTTTATGTTCTCTGTAATATTTTTGTTTTCATTTTATTACTTGACTAACACATTGTCTCTCTTTGTTTACATGTCCAGGCAGAGGTTAAAAGCCTCACTGGGGTTGTTGATCACCTCAACGCTGAGGTTTATAACCTCACTGTGCAGGTCTCGCAGTTGGAGAAGGTCTGCTTCGACTAAAAAGAAAAGGTAACACTGAACTTGAATTAGAAATAGTAACACTGAACTTGAACTAGGTATAGTAGAAGTGGAACTGAATTGAAGTAGGTAAAATTGAAGTACAATTGTCTTGAATTTTTTTCAAGACAATTGTTTTGGTTAGTTGCGTAATGAATGGTGGCGAGTTTAAAATTGATTTGATGTGTATAATGAATGCTCTCTGTGAAGCTAGTTGTAGTGTAGTTAACAATAATTAATTGTTGGTTGTTAGAGTATGTTTAATTTATTTGTCCTTTGAAAGGCAAAACTAGTTTAAAACATAGGCAATCCTCATTTTAAAACACACACAAACCACATCTGCAACACACAAACTTTAAAACCGAAACCAACCTTGAAAACACATCGCAACCCAAAATGGATCCTTTTTCCCTAATAGCTTCCCATAGCAGTGAAACAATAGACATAGGGTGTTCTGAGGTTCCTAAACCGGTGGAAAGGCGCAAGTGGACAACCAAGGAAGACGTGGTGCTGATCAGTGCTTGGTTGAACACTAGCAAGGATCCCATTGTGAGTACTGACCAGAAGGCAGGGGCGTTTTGGAAGAGAATTGAAGAGCACTTCAATGCTAGCCCTCAACTCGTTGGCTCCGTTCCTAGACCGTGGGGTCAATGTAAGCAGAGGTGGGGAAGAGTCAATGAGCAGGTTAACAGGTTTGTCGGAAGCCATGAAACCGCATTGAGGGAGCAAGCGAGTGGCACTAATGAGAATGATGTCATGAAGGCGGCCCATGATATCTTCTTCAATGACTATAAAGTCAAGTTCACCATGGAACATTGTTGGAGGGAACTGAGGTTTGATCAAAAATTGAGATCAAACGTTCTCTCCAAAGAAGGTGCGAAGGAGAAAAGGAAGGACCCTGTGGAGGACGTCGGTGAGGAGGAAGATGTGAGGCCTCCTGGTATAAAGGCAGCCAAACGCAAGAAGCACAGGAAAGAAGCAGCTTTTGATAAGATAGAGACCATACTAGCAGAGAAAAAAACCATTTCCAAACAGAAGCTGCTTGAACGCCTGCTAGGCAGAAAAGTTGAGACACTTTCTGATGAAGAAGTGTCTCTGAAAAAAAAAGCTCATAGCTGAAATGCTGTGATTTGGTTAGTTGCATTTTAACTTGTCTGAACTTGTCTGAACTTGTTTGTACATGTTGTTCTGAACTTGTTGTTTACTTGTCTGAACTTGTCTGAACTTGTTTGTACCTGTTGTTTACTTGTTTATTGAATCTGTTGTGTTCTTGTTTGAACCTGTTGTTTACTTGTCTGCAGGTCGCGGTTGCAGGAGGTGGATGCGTGTGGAGGTTGATGCGTGTGGAGGTGGATCCTTGTTCAGTCTGTTTGTATTATGAGGCACGGGTAGTAGTGTAGGTCTGTTTCAATCACGGGAAAGTGTAGATTTTGTTTGTTTCTACACTTCTCTTTCCATCACGGCTTTAAACAATCATGTATGTTTAGTTTATTTCTTCTGTTTTGTACTCACGGGTGTATGTACCCGATATGTCTCTCAATCATGTATGTTTCATACTCACGGGTGTATGTACCCGATATGTCTCTATATATAACTATGTCTTTGCTTTCTCTTTGTGCACCAAACTCTCATTTCTCTCATCTATCTTTGCTTTCTCTTTGTGCAACAAACTCTTGCAACAAGCATATCTCATTGGTCACTTTGCAACAAACGCTCATCTCCCTTGTCTTTGCCATTCTAGTAACTTTCTCACTTCATTTTTTTTTTCTAACATAAATGTTAACTTTATAACTATAAGTATTAAAAATATAAAAAGATCCATGGTAGTAAATGTTAACATTTTTTTTTCTAACATAAATGTTAACATTTTTTTTTTCTAACATAAATGTTAACTTTATAAAGATATAAAGCAACACTATTTGCTGAACATCAAGAATCCACCAGAAAAGATAGTTAGAAACCCAGCTCTACTATGGGACAAGAAAAAGATAGGAAAGATTATGAGAACTTGTGTCATATTGCACAATATGATAGTAGAGAACGAACGAAGCGGATACGGTCAAATTGATACTTCTGAGTTCGAGACAGGAGAGTCAAGCAGAAGTTCCCAGGTGCAAGGCACAACAAGTTTTAATATCGGTAATATCAGCCGTGTCATTCGCAATGAGGTTCGGGATTCACAGATACATGCTCGTTTAAAAGCTGATTTAGTTGAAAATATATGGCAAAAATTTGGTAATGTTGATGAATAATCTTTGTATGTTAGTCAATTGTCAATGTATTGAATAAAAACTTTAAAAAAAAATTATGTAATCAATAATCATTGTATTGAATCAAAACTTTTTAAAAATTTAATATATATTTTATTTTATTTATGAATCCTCAAAGTATTAGAAAAAAAAAATTTATATATTATTTTATTCCTAAGAACTTCATTTTCGGGTTCACTAATACAGATGCACACTAGATAGAGGTTCATCACTGTTCACGGTCCCACCAAAAAAATAATAAAAAAATCTTATGAACCCCATCAAGGGGTTCACTAATGCGGATGCCCTTAGATCCACAGACAATATAGACTACAAAAAATTATAGATGTGTACCGTCCTACATTATGTATTGATCGTATCCTCCACATAAATGAAACTTGTCCATTACATGTGACTTTGCGAGAGCCAGATTCAAATAGATCCCCATACTCTAGAGTCTACACACACACATGTACGTGCTAATTAACTCCGTTGATAATTTGAAATACAATGACACGGTCTTTAGTTGTCAGTTTTTTATGTGTTACTTGCAAAATATGATAATCTGCATGATGTTATTGACTAGAGAGATAATTTAAACTATATCGGAGTTAATCTTGATCGTTAACAAGGTTAGAGTTCTTAGACTTCTTACCCTTTGAGAGAAGGGAAGAGTCATTTTTGGTACAACTTAAAATGGATGATTTTTTTTTAAAAAGACTACTAATATCAATACAGATACTTGGAAGACATGTTAATAGAGGTACAACATGAGTGCGGAATAATATATGCTATATAGTTTACATTGTTTATTGTCTAACAAGACCTATGCTACGGGTTCGTGAAGCTTTTACCCCCAAAATGCTCTTGATTAGGCTCCACCCAAAGGCAAAAGAAAGCAATATGTATATATTTCTGATATTATGTATATTTTATCGATATGAACATTATGGAAGACAGGGAAGATATGTGTTGTACGGTCAAATAGTGAAAACGTACAAAATAATTTACAATAACTATATATTTTTAAAGTTGAAAGTTAAATTATTTTTTGTTTGAGTTATATACGAGGTTCGAATCAAATCTTTCGTTTTCTACCGGATTTCAACTTACGCAAACAATCATTTTAACCATTAAACAAGTTACATTATTAAACAGAATTATTACCATAACCTTGTTTCGTATTTCAATTTTTTATAGAAGATAGGACCATGATGGTATTTTCCACAAACTTTTCGTTTATAACAAATGAGTACCGTTGATTAATTCAATATATGATTATATAAAATAAAGAATATTCGTTTATTCTTGTTTAATTACGTGGTGAGTGGCGACTATGACTAAACAAGTGATTAACAATATTATCAAATGGAGTACAACAGTAACCAAGAAGAATAAACTCAAATAAAATAATGTCGTGTAATGGATTCCACTACACCACTAATCAACTTTTAATAAAAGTTAGTAATTAACTAATGTATAGTTATTTATTCCCATCCATGGGTTCATATTCACTTTGAACGATCATATATTCCTAATCCTATTTATTTAGTTTGTTATTCTAGCTTTTTGTGTTTAAATATTTACAAGTAGAGAGAATATACGTCGCGGCTAATCAAAGTAGCCACTGACTTCAAAATTAATTCAAAGTTTCAACGAAGAAGAACGCAACTACAAATGACGTTGCAATTAATTAGGACATTGTTGATATGCCATGAAATCCCATGCAGAGAATAAGAATCACTGTGAAAATTATTTTAATTCCTTTGAATAACTTATATGGTAATTTCTTACTCTTGCCATTTCCAATATTGTTATTTTTTACTCTTTAATCTCATATTTGGTGATGAAATTCGATTCTTTCAAATCTCCTCGCTGCTTTGCAAGGATTCGTCCGTACAACATTATTGCACAATTTACAAAAAAAAAAGAAGTTGGGCAAATAACTGCTTTAAAAAGTTTCAAAGAAATAAAATCGTCTTTTCTACCTAAAAAAAAAAAAAAAAAAAAAAAAAAAAAATCGTCTTTTCTCATCTGATCCATGTTTTTGATAAGACATCTGAACCATGTTTATCAAATAGTTATTAGAGAATATAGACAACCATCATAGTCATTCATAGTTAATAATATGATGCAAAAGACACTATTAGGTAATCGGGGCATTGCTTATGTTATTAATTAGTAAGACGGTCTCTGATGGTTTGCTTTATTTTTTTATTTAAAATAGAGTAATTTTATAATAGAGTTATAATTTATTCCAATGATATTTTTAGAGTAAAACATAAAATGATGAACAAAAAAAACAAGTTACTCTATATTTGGACTAAACCTATTCTTAACTATATTATAAAGTAAGAAATATAGTACTATTATAGCACTTTTACTTTAAATTCTATTTAGTGTAAAAAATAGAATAGAATTGGAGATGCACTAAGAAAACCCTATAATATATTTTCGAGTGGTAAGTTGTAACAACTAACTATCTAGAGGACAACATAAAAATCCCAAACACTATGAAAATCGAAATAGTATTTTGTTGACTTAACTTTGTTTTATACCTTTTCACTGATAATGAATGCACTCTATGACAATAAATAATTTACAAGAAAATTAAATAAATAATTTTTAAAGAAAACAATGTAAAGTTTATTAAAAAATCTTTATATACAAAGAAATATTCTGTCTAACCTTGTGAAAGCACATAAGATCCATGTCATAAAGTTAGTTTTGTGAGCGTGACACCTGTCGAGACCAGTAAAACTCATTGTTTCATTTATTCAGAAATCTGGTGGACTTTAACCATTGCGCAATCGGGTTATCGTTACCCATTTATATAATATGTTTTGCGCTGTATATTTTGATGTGTATGCAGCCCGAAGAAATGAGGGTCATCCCTAATCCTAACTGTTCGACGGCGACACGCTGATTCATGAGCTTCTGATTGCAATATCTGCCGTCTGAGTTATTCATTCATTGAAGCATTTATTTTTATATATTTATATCAAATAAAATTCTAATAAAAGATATAAGTTTGGATCAAAGAGAGTCTACATTAGAAACAAATTGAGGTCTATTATGTTTAATGTTTATAAAATAATTGTAAATTTATCTTAAGATGCCATTCTAACCTCTCTTTCAAGTATATAAAAATTATATGTCCATTTGAAAGTTTATTTTTCAAATTGTTTTTGTACAAATGACTTTTGATGTCTATATTGTTTTATTCTATGAAAAAGCCTCGATTACATATCATGCATTGTTATTATTTTAAGAAAAATGTCAAAGTACATATCATACATTATCATATGCATTATCATATGACATCCAAAGACAGCTTTTGATATAGAATTTTAACCACAATACATAATTGGTTATACTTTTTAATAAATATTTTGTTCAAGAAAATAAAAATATTATACAAATACAATTATGACCATTGTTCAAAATTGATTATATATATATATATATATATTGGAAAATGTAGATGATACAAATAAATCAAAATATATGTAGGACATGTTATAGAAAAAAACTTTAAAAGATAAATGTTCTAAGACCCCTCAAAATTACGAATTTATTGGTTCTAAAGCGAAAGTAAAACTTAATTAGTGTATCTTTAATAATTATTTTACGTTAAACATAAAGCAAGATTAAAATATTCAGACAATAACTAAAATTTAATACAACAATTATTTGTTTTGTTCATTATGTTATACATAACTTTTAGTAAAAAATAGCAAGTTTTTAATATTAAAAATTTGTTAGACAAAAAAAGATAATAATATTAAGGAAAATCGCCTAACAGCATATATTTTATTATATATATATATATATATAACACCAAATATATAACAAAATTATAGGAAAATCCCGGACGTAGTCCGGACCGACCCTGGTATTATATCATGAAGTAGTTCATGTTTTCCATCGTTCTAGCTATGTATAAATTAGGTTATATTGTGAACACATAAATTAAGTTTTATATAGGTATATCTTATTAGCATATAAGATTTGAAAGCCAATAGTTATAGCATCTTCAACAGACCCTCAAACCTTCAAATTTTAAGGTTTTTGTCTCTCCAAAAGACCCTTAAATCTTCAAATTTTGAGAGCCTGAATAGTGAAACCTCGAATTTGAGGTTCCACTATTCAGGCCCTCAAAACACTATTTACTTTTCAGTTTAGTCCTTATAAATTTGTAACTTACATATATTTGTACTAATATTAATTTTCTTATTACTTTAATCCTTGTAACTATATTTTACTTAAATCTTTAAATATATCTTATATATACAGATATATATACATATATACATATATATATATATTATTACATAAAATATAAAAATATGTTAAAACTAAAATAAAATAAATAAAAAATATTACTTAAAAGATATTTATTATTTCACAGAACATTTATATTAAATTGAATAATATATTACAAATTAAAGATCAAAAGTACAAGACTAAATATCAACGCACCGGTTAGAGATGCAAGACCGGCACCACAAGCAACCGTTGAAATGGCGATAAATGAAAATGCTCGATTCCAACAGTTTTTAACTCGTAATCTTCAGATAAAAAAATCGAGAAGCTCATTTCTTACTTCGAAATGCGTTGATTGATCATATATGGGAATACTATGGAAATGGCAATAATGAGTAATTTGTATTTTTCTATATTTTTATGAATTAATCTATGTTTTATTATTATTTTATGTAATTTTGTGTTATAATAAATTGTATTTATAAATATTATGTTTTATAATTCAGTGTGTATGTACTATCTATCTATGAAAAATATAATGATGATAGTTAATTTATATTAAAGTTAGGGACTGAAATACAAATTACATAAAATTTTTAAAATAAATTTGAGGATCCTTGTTGGAGTAACTCACCCTCAAACCCTCATTTTGAGGATCATTGGCCCTTAAAATGAAGTTCCTTGTTGGAGATACTCTTAGAAGAGTCGTTTTTTCGGACAAAAAAAAAGAGGAGTCGTGTTGAAACTTCTTCCAATATACTAGTATTTGGATTTTAAAATGTATACACACAAAATATTTTTTTGTTCAAACATATACCCATAAATTAAAAGTAATTTTATATTTGGATCTTTCACTATCAATCTATCATCGGGTAAATTAAATAAAAGATGAAATAGTTGTATAGGAGATAGCAGGTTTTCTTTCCTCTGTAATTGAGCAAACTGGTAGGACAAGTCAGCATTTGACATGTGTCAGTCTTGAATACGACCTTACAGCGTGGCAAGTTCTCTCTCTGACGTGTCCAGATGGGGACCACTTTCTCTTCCGACACTTCGGCATGGCTTCTTCATATTCACTTTTCTCCACTCTCGTTTTCTGAAGCGCGTGATTCCCCCTCTCTCACGGTTTATTTGTTTTTCATCTGAACGTTAGAATCCTTTTGCTAACATTATACATTAATCCTTTTTCTTGATTTTGATATGATGATCGTTATATGCATGATCTATCACCTTATATAATAATCTCCACTTTCATTTTGTTTTAACTGTAATTTATTAATAACAAAGCGCGTGTGAAGAAAACGAGTAAAAAGAAGCACATGCGTGGCTTAGACCTGACTTGGCACGTGCTAACACAACTCACACACTTCCCAAAGCGCTCGTCCCATAACGAGTCATGGCCGTGGCTTGTGCGAGTGTGGGTTTTAGCCATGGCTGTGGGTCCTAGTGAAAAAACAGGGACATTGTGCAATTAACCCACTCCACAGTACTGGTAATGAAAAAAGAAGAAGTAAAAATAAATATGGCCGGGGTATAATACAGAAGCCGACACGTTTGCCTGCCACGATCCGGACATAAGGAAAATAAAAACGATTGTGGGTAACGGCACCGTCAAGTGTTAAACGGAAACGGGATCAGTTTCTATAGCGTTAGTGCTTCACATGCTCTATGGAGATGGTAGCTCATTTATGACACGGTGTGGGTCTTTATCCGACGGCTGAGATTGGCTCTCTGTACTACCGTACTAAATATCTCCGTAATATTTATGTAACGTAGAGAGAGACCCTTCGTTTTCCTTAAATTTACAGTTGGATATCCTGACCCCAAAAAAGATTTTTTTTTATATTTTGAAAATTTAACTAAAATAAATTAAAGTAGTATAGTTACTGAGGGTGGAAATAACAGGTCTCCAGAATCTCAATTTATAAATGTAGAGGAGAGAGAGAAGGAGTGAATCTTTGCATGATATCGTGAGACTTCTTCTTCTTAAAAAGAAAGGAAGCAGCTTTGGTTTGCTGCAGATCGGGGTTAAGTAAGCAGAGGGAAAACGGCGAGAAGTTTGTGATTGTTGGGGCAAAACAACACGGATTCTGAGGGGACAAAACAAAAGAAACTTGAAGAGGGAGGGAGGGAGAGAGAGAGAATGGGTTTCGTGGCTGAAGCTAAAGGAGAGAGATTTTATAACTTGAATTACGTTCTGTAATCAAAATCAATATACGGACATAACAGTCCGTTGGTGTCCTGTTATAAAGTTATTTGCTTTTATTTTCTTCCTTTCATGGGTCCTTTTTATTTCTTCTCTCTCTCTGTCTGTGTTTCTTTCATGGGTGTTAAGAGTAGTGCTTAGCTCGTGAAGGCTCCTCCTCTTCTTCCTCTTTTCTTCTGGTGTTCTTCAATGGCGAATGTAGATGGAAATGATCTCCCAACCTCTTTCTCAAGTAAGTAAGACACAAGAGAGTTAGCCACTAACTCTGTTTGGTTACTTTGTAAAGTTTCAATTTTTCTTCCATTTTCTCGCTTTTAAAGAAAAACCCACTTCAAAGTTTACATTTTTGTTTTGATTATTATTCCAGGGTCTTACAACGATGCTCTATACACAGAGCTATGGAAAGCTTGTGCAGGTCCATTAGTGGAGGTTCCTCTTGCTGAAGAGAGAGTTTTCTACTTCCCTCAGGGTCACATGGAACAAGTATATGTCTTTTTTTTTTACCAAATTAACCTTCTTTACTTCTTTACCTCATTCTCTTTCTGAGTTTTTTTTTTGCAGCTTGTGGCTTCAACTAATCAGGGAATTGAATCAGAAGAGATACCTGATTTCAAACTTCCTCCCAAGATACTTTGTAGAGTTCTCAGTGTCATGTTAAAGGTGAAAGCTTTGAATCATAATAACTCTTGTTTGTTTTTTTCTCATGAATCTGTTTTTTTTTTAACATGTTTGGATGTATATAGGCTGAGCATGAAACAGATGAAGTCTACGCTCAGATCACATTAAAACCAGAGGAAGATGTAAGTTTCTTAAGCAGACTTTTTTTTATTGTTATTTTTTTTTGATAAATAGTGTGATTTTAATAATTTTTTTTTTTGTGTTGCAGCAAAGTGAACTCACAAGTCTTGATCAACCTATTGTTGAACCAACAAAACAAACGTTCCACTCGTTTGTAAAGATTCTAACAGCTTCAGACACAAGCACTCATGGTGGATTCTCTGTTCTTCGTAAACACGCTACTGAATGCTTGCCTGCCTTGGACATGACACAAGCTACTCCTACTCAAGAGCTTGTGACTAGAGATCTTCATGGGTTTGAATGGAGGTTCAAGCATATTTTCAGAGGTAACAAACAGTCACTACATCTTGGAATATACAAAAAAATATATGTATTAGAATTTTCAGAAAAAAATAAAAACATATTAAATTTTGATTATATTGTTTTTATATAGTTAACTGTTTTCCATAATTGTTAAACAATACACTTTGAGTAAACACAATTAATTATTTTTGAAATTTACTGTTTATCATTAAGTAATTTATTGAAAAATGTAAAAAAAGTTTTTACATTTACAGTCATTGTACAATAGTTTTTTTGAATAAATTTAACATTATTTCAAAAAAAGGAAAAATGTAAAAAAGTATCTTTCAATTTTTTTTTGTTTTTAAGAACTTGAATCTTTTAGAAACTGAGGGAGTGCTTTGGTTTTTTGCAACTGTGTTTTGGACTAAATGAGATATGAGAGTTTTTTTTTTTTTTTTGGTTATAGGACAACCTAGGAGGCATTTGCTTACAACGGGTTGGAGTACATTTGTATCATCCAAAAGACTTGTAGCTGGAGATGCCTTTGTGTTCTTGAGGGGTGAGAATGGAGATTTGAGAGTTGGAGTGAGGCGTTTAGCTAGGCATCAGAGCACAATGCCTACTTCTGTTATCTCGAGCCAGAGCATGCATTTGGGAGTCCTTGCTACAGCTTCTCATGCTGTTGTTACCAAAACTATCTTCCTTGTGTTTTACAAGCCTAGGTATAACAACATATTACATGATTCTACTCTTTCTATGTTTTAGTACCTTTAATTTATGATACAAAGTTTCTGTCTTTCTCAGGATAAGCCAGTTCATAGTAGGGGTTAACAAGTATATGGAAGCTATGAAGCATGGATTCTCTCTTGGCACAAGATTCAGGATGAGGTTTGAAGGAGAAGAGTCTCCTGAGAGAATGTAAGACTCCACTTTTCTGATCATTAATTAGTTCATTGTTCTTGATTCTGAATGTTTTGAGTTTCTTCAGGTTTACTGGTACTATTGTTGGAATTGGAGATCTATCTTCACAGTGGCCAGCTTCTAAATGGAGATCTTTGCAGGTTCTTTTTAACCATTTCAATGTTCATTTAGGTTTTACTTATAATGAGTTAACATTCTTTCTTTAGGTCCAATGGGATGAGCCAACAACAGTTCAGAGACCAGACAGAGTCTCACCATGGGAGATTGAGCCTTTCTTGTCATCTTCCCCAGTTTCAACACCTTCTCAACAATCACAACCCAAATGCAAGCGTTCAAGACCTGTTGAGTCATCTGTTTTGACTCCAGCTCCACCTACGACTTTCTTGTATGGCTTCCCTCAGAGCCAAGATCCATCATCCACTGAGAGAAACTTAGGTGGATTACAAGCTGATCCTCCTCCTCCTCCTCCAGCGAGTTGCTATAGGTTGTTCGGATTTGATCTCACAAGCAATCCTCCTGCTCCAATTCCTCCAGACAAGTGTCAAGAACCCATCACTCCAAGCGCAGCTAATGAGCCTAAGAAGCAACACAAATCAAGGACACGAACTAAAGTAAATCATCTCTTTTTATCACTCTAAAACTCTCATAAACAGTGTGTTCTGAAACTCTTTATTTTGGGGATTTTAAAAGGTGCAAATGCAAGGGATAGCTGTTGGACGTGCGGTTGACTTAACGCTGTTGAAATCGTATGATGAACTGATTAAGGAGCTTGAGGAGATGTTTGAGATCAAAGGACAGCTTCTTACTCGAGACAAATGGGTCGTTGTCTTCACTGATGATGAAGGTGACATGATGCTTGCTGGAGATGATCCATGGAAGTAAGCAACTCTAGTAGTAGTAGTAGTAATAAACCCATTTTGACTTTCTTTTTTTTAACGGTTGCATTATTGAATGTTCTATTTTTTTTGTTTGTGCAGTGAGTTTTGCAAGATGGCTAAGAAGATATTTATATATTCGAGTGATGAGGTTAAGAAGATGACGACTAAGTTGAAGAGTTCTTCGTCGTTAGAGAATGATGAAAGTATGGTGGATTAATAATAATAATCGTGTAATTAGTTTGGTGAGTGGTTTTTAGATATAAGTTTAAGGTTTTATTATTAAGCGACGTTGTTTTTAGTAACTTATTATGGTCGTGTAAGGTGTTCTCCAGACTACGGTTTTTTAATCTGTGTATATAAAAGGCTTGCATGGCCTTGGGTTGGGCCTTGTTTGTTTTCTTTTCGTGTCAATTTTTCAAGCTGGCGTTTTAAATGGTTCGGTTTGTGACTGTGGTTGATGTGTCGGTTCACATCTTTCTTTATGTACTTATGCAGTTATGCTCCATTAGACCATAATTAAGTCTTCAAACACAAAGTGGATATACCACAAGATCAACATCTCTAGTCCATTATAATGATACTAAGATCAGAAGAAGTAGATGTGTTACTTCTGGGTAAAGTAACCTTTTGTTTCTTTTTGGATCTTCAAATGTTGCCCTGTCAAAGAGCCACATATTCAAAAAAAAAATTAGTATCTTCTTTTGCAAGTTCCATGGTATACTAAGAAGCTTGAAAATGGCTTGAAGAAGAAGCGTCTATTCTGGGCTTTCGTCTTTCTGGACCAAGTAATAAACTGGGCTTTTATAGGCCTAATAAAAAACGATCGGTTTTCGATTTTTGCCCTTAAAATTATTTTATACAAATATATTCTAAAGCCCAAATATAAAGTGTAGGCCGAATACTTTCTAGGTTACGAAGCTAGTGGGCTGAACAAATGGACGTGGTAAGGTGAAGAAGGTAGCAGTTGGAGAGAGAGGATTGTGTCAACAACGTCAGGAAAGGGAAAGGACTTGATCGAAGAAAACAGTCCTTCAATTTGAAAAAAGTTAAAACATTTCAATCACGCCCCAAATCTTAGGGCCTACCACTCCTTTTTGTCGCCTTCCTGTCGGTCATCTCTTTAACCAATTTATTTTTTCCCTTTAATTATGCTACATAAACAAAATTCTTCTTTGAATATATGTTAAACCAATTTATTTTCCCCCCTTTAATTATGCTACATAAACAATGTCTATTTTCTGCAATTAGTATCTCTAATTAACTTTAATTAATTACGCAATGATCTGACTATAAAAGTTTATGGTTTTAAGCATTGTATGATTTTAGAGAAAGTCTCATGTTAATTACCTTTTAACAACACGTGAGTTAACATTCCTATAATGATTATCCATTAATGCAAAGTTAAATATTTATATGTATATCTTATTACAACAAAAGTACGAAATAATATTTTTCTTAATTTAAGTGTTTTTATAACTTTTATTTTGTTTTCTAACACTTTCTAACCTTTGCATTTACTATATTTCCAACAATTCAACAACATTTATTAAGTAACATATAAGATATTATATGCTTTCTTTGAGAGAAAAAGTTACTCTACCTTCTCACTAAAACCAGCCACTTTTATAGTGATTCCAATCGATGGGATAGGTTTCTACAGCCACAGTCGATCTGGATTTTGGAGTTTTTCCTCTGTTTCTTTGCATGTCGATAAATTCTTTCTCCCGACATGAATGGCTCCACGGTGTTGCATATTCGGTTCTGTTCCGGTGTCGCATCTTTCTTTGATGGACGGTCGGCTTTGACTCCGGAAATCACATCTTCTTCTTCGATGATGGTCTGTCAGCTTTGGGATGATTATGGGTTTGGTGGCTTGATTTTTGGGTTTCACCGGTGATTGGTGTGGTTGGGTGTTGGGTCCGACGTGACTCATGGATGTGAGTGGAGGTAGATTATGTCTTCCGCTTGGATGAGATTTCGACAGACGATGGTGCTCTCTGATGTCGATGATATGGGGATGAAGACAAAGTTGGTAATTATGGGATTAAATCCCGTGTGTGTGCTGTGGTGATCCGGATTAGATCTCGGCTGGGCCGATGAACGTTATCCGTGGGAAAAATCTTCGATGTGGAGGTATGGCAAGGAGCGCTTGATTTCGACTTCGGCGCCTGTCAATTTCCGGCGATCATCAGTGACGGTAGAAGGTTAAGTGATGCGTGGAACCCTTGCTGTTGAGGGATTGCACGTGTCTTCTCTCGTAAAACTAAACCGACATGTGTTTAGTCGGTTTTTTGCACCGGTTTCAGGCCGTTTGTATGGATTGGTGTTTGGTTGGACCTTTGAATTTTGTATCTTTGTTGGTTTTGGGCTTTGGTCCTTTAATAAAAATAAAAATAGATGACAAAAAAAAAGATACATAACAGAAATTACATATTTTAAAGTGTCTTATATTCCATTTTTCACTATTCCTAACTAAATTAGTTATCTTTACCATTATAATTCAACATCATTTTATTTATATATTAACCACAATAATTCGACAGGTTCAAATAAATTTACTCATGACAAAAATTCAAAAAATTAATAAAATAATATTTTATTTACTTACATAATCAGTTATGCATGAACATCCGGATACTTATTTATGTACAAATCGTTTCTTTTCTTACAAAAGTACAAAAAATAAATACATATTTTTGAAGTGTTTTATTATTTATTTTTTTACCTTTTTTTACTTTTTAACTCTTATTATACATGTTACCAATAATAATTCGTATCTGATTAGCTAGTTGATGAGGCAATAGCTTATCAAGCGGGAATAAAACTAAATAAAATTATTCCATTCATAACAAAAATTCAAAACGGTTAACAAATAATTTTTATTTGTTTACGTAATCAGTTAGATATAAATATTCGGGTACATAATTTCTTTTGGTATCATTTTTGTTTTGTTTTGAAATTAGGCTCCATTTATATATTATAAAATTTTGGATGAATTTCAAATTAGATATTTCGGTATTTGGATGAATTCAGTTATGATGTATTAGAATTTATAAATATCCAAATAAACAATTTATTTAAAAGAAGTTTTAATATTTATACCAAAATAATCATATTATCTGATTCGGTCACAATCTTTTGGATACAAATAATTATAGGATGACATATTTAAAATGTATAAAATTATGAAAACAAATGTTAATGTATAAAAATATAACAACTAATATCCACGCGGACCAAGCTCTATTATAACTTTATGACTCGTGCTGTTGTTTGATTGAATGTTTATTTGGTTTCTTATATAACTAGTTTCATAGCCCCCGCGCAGGCGCGGGGCCGGAGACATTGTCGACACATTAGATAATTTTGTGTACCTGATTTTGTTATTTGATTAGGTTATTGAATATTTATGGGATTTTGTATGATTGTTATTTCTGGAATTGTAAGCAATGAGAAAATGAATTCCGAATTTGAAATTTGAAAGTGTTTTCTTTTTATTATTTTGTCTTGACCCATAAATTACTTTCCCGACACACTGGACAACTTATATTTGTACGAAGCCAATGATCAATGCAAAGAAAATGAAATTTATGACCGCAGGTGAGGGTCGAAATATTGGTTACATTGGTATAGTTCTCAAAGCATATCCGCTAGGGATTATTGACCTTTTTTCTTTATCGTAAGTTGTCTATGAGTTGATGTAGTTTGTGTAGTCGCTATTAAAACTGTGCTAGTAGGTGTGGATAGAATTGTATATTATGTGTTCCGTGGGTTTTTTCTTTGTAAACAGTTAGTCGTTTTGTTTGGTTAGAACTGATTAGTAACGTTGGAGTAAGTTTATGAATTGTTATTTTTAGGGATAATTCTCCTAAATAATTTTTTCAAAATTTTGTCACAAAAAGAGTTCATTAGGAAGAAAATGACTAAAATATTACATTTAATAGCTAAAAGATTTGTATTCCTAAGATATATAAATATAAATAAAAACTAAAACAAAATAGATTTTTTTTATAGTTTAGAGTTATATGTTTTCAAATTCGAATTTGTTATGAAATTTTATTTTTCTGATTTTTTCAGCTTTTTCAAATTCAAAAATGTTATTTGAAACTATTAAAAAAATATTTTTCATTTTTAAATTTTATTTTTATTTTATAAAATTTTAAATCGTAATCCCAAAATTCCACCTTAACCCTAAACTCTAATGTTTAGCCTTTTAGATTAGTTAACTCTAAACTATAAATGTATATTTATCTTTTTAATAAACTATAAATGTATATTTATCTTTTTAATAAAATATTTTTTTTCATTTTGATTCATAAAGACTCAAAATAATATTTTTAGGGTTATCCTGTAATATTTTTCATTTTTTATATGTTTGTTGTGTCTCTGAATTTGTTTAATTTTTTGTTAGTGATTTTAAATGTGTTACAGTTGATTTATTGTTTTGGTATTCTTTTCGGTGTCCAGAAAGTTATTTTAAAGTTCATTGCAGAATTATTAATTGAAATTGCATCTGTTATAAATTTTAAAATAGAAAAACGTTTAAATGTCTTTATTTTACATGTGTTTTTAATTTAAGCTGTAAGCTTCATTTTTAACTCAGAAAGTATTAAAAAATTATATGACTGACATTTATGTATTGTTGACGTTAAACTTTACTGATATATAAAGTTGGGGATACCAGTAATTAAGCGAAGACGTGTGAATACTATCTTTATTAACTCTTACACCAGTAAGAAACCATTTACAGCAAATCAAAGAGATAACCAAAGTTCAAAGTAGAGAAAACATGTGGAAATGGACAATTGGAATGAAACGAAAGCTAAGCGGGGTTGACGGTTAGATGGCCTTAGGAGAATCACTCAACGGGCATTTGCGTTTGTTCTCGTCCGCTGCAGAACCTGGCAGACTTGCTTCAGCAACTCCCAATGAAATCTTTGGTGCACACCCTTGTTGCTGGCAGGTTCTGTTGCTTGTCCAGATTCAATGTGCACGACTGGAGGTGGGTTGCTGCTGCTACTCTAAGATACAGTAGGACATGTGTTTTAATATATATCAGCAATATAAAAAAACTGTGAATACATAGGTTATCTCTGAATGAGTGCCAAATAAGAGGTTATCCTATCATATATATCAGAAATTTTGTAGGGAGTCACACGCTACTCATCTGAATTAGGCTGGGGTTTGTGGGGCTTTAGAGTAAGAGGAAAAAATTACATACAAAATTTAAGTGGAATTGTGAAAGGAAAACGTACCTACTCAAGAGCTAGACTTGATGTATCTGTCTTGATGAGTTTTGCCAT
The DNA here is from genome assembly GCF_000801105.2 of Raphanus sativus. Taxonomy (NCBI): domain Eukaryota; kingdom Viridiplantae; phylum Streptophyta; class Magnoliopsida; order Brassicales; family Brassicaceae; genus Raphanus; species Raphanus sativus. The sequence continues at coordinate 50,646,830 of NC_079514.1, read as the reverse complement.
ATCTCTGTGGAAGACCACAAAAGTGGCACTGTCCTTTCCGTGTCACCTGGATCAGAAGGACATGAATTATTAGCAGGTATTTATATTATCTTGTCACTTTGAAAATGGATTTGGGAATAACAGTTTAGACCTGATGACTCTTGTCACTTTGGAAGAAACACATTGGTTCAACAGAAGTGCCGGACTTGGTAAGCTTCCTCCTGCAAATGGTGCAAGAAACAAAAGACCATCCATTACCATTAGGAATGATTTAATTAGGAGATATGGATCTCAAGGTTTGTTGAGGAACTATATATATATTGAGGCATGGATCTGTGATGATTAAAAAAGAACAGATTTTGCATACCAGGAAAGGCATCAGTTGTATTCACAACTCACAAGAGAACCTACAATTGTCACAGAAGCTTTGGAAACAGCATTTGCTTGTTGGAAACAGCATTTGCTTGTCAAAGCAGCATCTCTCATATTTTCTTTGCATAAGGGGAATTTTAGTTCAGGAGGAAGTTCCCAAAAATAATGTGTTGCTGATGGTAGTCTTTCCATTTGCTCCTCAAACGCATCCCTGAATTTTGTTAAATTGATACAAAACATTCAGACTGATAGTATGCAAAATAAAGTAGCATATAACAAAATTGAAAATGTTTATTTAGCTCAAACTTACTCATTTGCTTTCAAAACTGCAACTGCACCACTTGCACCAGCATAGACTTGGGGATAAAGATGGTGTAGGGAACGGTGGCGGCGACGGAGACGTTGGCGGTGACGGAGATGGCGGCATCTGCAGAGGCGGCGGTGACGGCGGAGACAGGGGCGACGGTAGTGACGGCGGCTAAGGCAGCTGGTGAAGTCATTTTTGCAAGAGTTTAAAAATGATGTAAGCGATGTTTCAAGGAATGTAGAGAGAAAGGGTTGATAGCTCACCTCGAGTGCTCTTTATAAAGGAGGATTCAAGAATCGTTACGGAAGGCCGAATCGTTTCGGTGATAGAAGAAATGCCCAATCGTGCGTTAACGCCCACCATAAATGCAGAAGAACGGAAGAGAAAGAGGAAGAGCAAGATGAATAGGGATCGCGTGTGATCTGAAAAAAAATATCGAGAACCTCTAATCTATAGGCCAAATCAACACAAACCAACACAAATCAAAACACATGATTAAGCCCATACAAACACAAAGCCCATTTTAAAAAAGGACATGTGTCACATAAAGAGAAGTGATACTCCCTCATTATATTATAGATTGGCCTCGATCACAAACTTTTTTGAAAAATTATCTGATTTACGCGACATTTGTTATAGCTTTACCGATTTAAGAATAAAATCATACTAGCTTTATATACCCATGTGTCATGTGTGTGTGGTGTCATTTATGATAGTCCTTTTACGAAAAGCAGATCGCAAAATAAAGGCTGAAATTTTGTTGTCCCCTTTCTCCGTCGAAATAACACAACAATAAAATAAAATAAAGTATTTCTACATCCAAAGAACCATTCATATTCCCTAAATTCAGTCAACATTTACACGTATATACTAGTAACTTTACATAATTTAAAGCATTACTACATCCAAAGAACAATTCGTATGACCGAAAAATTAATTAGAATTTCAAGTTCGCCACCGAACTTCGTAGTTTGATAGCATAAAAAAATTCTTTATTTTAGAATTTGCAGAACTCTAAATTTAAAAACTCAATATTTTTTATTCTAAAATAAAAACTTCAAATCTAACTTTAAAATTATTTATATTTTATACTATGGTTCCTATATTTATTATAATTAATATAAATCCATAAAACTTATAAATAACTAGTACATATAAAAATATCACATTAATATTAATTAATAAAATCTTACAGTAAATATATAAATTATAAATATAAATACATAACTAAATATTAAACTACAAGAAAATACTATATTTTAAAATTGCAAAATTTCATATTTGAAATTTAAAGATGTTTTTAAATTTCATATTTGAAGTCTAAAGATGTTTTTAAACTTTAAAACTTCTTATTTTAAAGTTTATATTTAGTTTTATGTGTAAAACTAAAATTCATAAAAACAAATATGAAATATTATAAGATATGATTTTTTAAAAGATTAAAATGATAAAACAACAAAATATCCAAAAATCATAAAATGTAATACATAATTGTAAGGACCAAAATGCAAATAATAATGTGAAATTTCAAATCTGAAGTTTTGAGTACTGACACTCTATACTTGAAGTTTTACTAATAAAAACTTTAAATTTGAAGTTTTGAAGTTTCTTTTTGGAAAAAAAAAAACTTCATCAGAGATGATCTTAAACTACACATAATGAATTAATAAAATATATGTAATGCTATAAGGATATTTAAAATTGACAAGGTAATTGACAAAATGGGCGGGCGGGAATAGCATACAACTCATAATCCCACTCAAGCTTCGTATTTTTATTTTAATGTGATACATTAAGTGTTCATTCTTTGGAAATTTTACAAAAGATATTTTAGAGACATATACGTTGCAATTTATGTTAAGTGCAAGCTGCAAACTAAGTGATTAACCATCTTCGTAGTGAGCGTCCTCAGATTGTATAAACTTGTACACTTAGGTGATGAAGTTTTTTTTTTTTTGCTAAAACACTTTGGTGATGAAGTTAATTTTATATTTTTCATAGACAATGCAATCGGAATACATGCAATTATATATGACACAAGTGATTCAATTAGAATTTGCCGAACAAATAATTTAACATATGTAGAGTATGTATATACTTGAATTTACAAGCTAAATATATAATAACTAATAATGTTATTGAACTTACCAAGTAAATACTCCCTCCGTTCCTAAAAATATGATTTTTTAGATTTTATTTTTGTTCCACAAAGAAATATTTTCTATATTTTTAAGGTACTTTTGTATACTTTTGAGGTACTTTTGTATACTTTTGAGGATCATTAATTATGAATATTTGAATTGATTAAATTTTATTGGTTGATAATTATTGGAAATTGTATAAAACATAAATAGTAAACTAAAGTTGGCAAATATTTATTGTAGTCTTAATAAACGTGAAAACTCTAGAAAATCTTATTTTTAGGAACGGAGGGAGTATATATTAAGAGCCGGTTAACTAAGATTCATCTTGGTCAAACCCGATTATTGTTTTTATCTTATCTTTTTACTAAAATCACGTATCTTTCTCATGTTAAGTTTACTAAAGAGATGAGTCCAGGATCGATTTTATCAAAAGTTAACCAATATTTAATAAAAAATGGGACGACTTTTTAGCCATAAACTGTTTTCTTCAAAAATATAATAAAAGAAGGACCAGAAAAGAACTAGAGAGGGAGGCCAGGAGACATTATTATCGCTAGTTCAAAACAGCAAACCCTACTTTTGCTTTTTGATATAAAATCTATCTTATTAAAGTATAAGTACTTTAAGCTTTTGTTTGGTAATAGGGATAACAGTAAAGATAGTAGAGAATTTTGTCTTTTTTTTTAAATGATAGATTTAAATATTTAATATCTTTTTTCTAATTTAAATAATAGATTTCTTTAATAGAATGAATCTTAACCAAAATAAATTTCTTTATAAATTTTTTGTTAACATTAAATATTTTTCAATATTTATTAACAAAAATAATAGAAAAAAATTACACATCAAAATCAATTTATATATCATATAAATAAAATATAAAATATTTTATTTATAAATTGTTAGTATAACACTTTTATAATATAAGTCCAATTAGTTATAAATATTATATTTTTATATGATACACTGTGATATAATAGACGATTAAAATCACATAATATAATTATTTAAAGTAATAAATAATTTTTTTGTTTTAAAATTTTATACTAACAATTATGTAATACATATTAATTTACACACACACACATATATATATATATATTATCATTAGAACAAAGAAAAAAAATTGAAGTGAAAGCAAATATTTATACGGCCACGGGTCAAACTATAGAAATAAACAACAATGGCGTAAGATTTTTTTTAACAAGTTTATTTTAATTTCAAATATGTTTATATATTTTATTTATTTATAAATTATTTTATTTTTTATTAATAGTGCTAAGATTTTAGAATTGAAAAAAATTATGACTCATCTCTATATTATTTTAATTAGGAATTTAAAATTTATATCAAAATATTTTTTAAACTTTTAATTTTTATTATAACTAAAAATGTTAATTTTCAATCTAAATTTATGTTTAATATTACAAATATATCATTTATAAATAAAAAACTAAAAACATAAAATAAATACCCGCCGGTTGGGCGGGTTAAGATCTAGTTTCTATTTTATTTTTGCAGGTTTCTTCTATTCTTCTTCTCCTCTTGCTTCCTTTCTTTCATCATCCATAAAGTGAAAGCTAACGCATAGAGCCATATCGTCATAAAAGAAAAAAATTATCTCCAAAACATTCTTTCTTTGCTCTTTACTCTCTCTCTCTCTGCCTTTCTCTTTGTCAAAGTTCATGGATGCTACGAAGTGGACGCAGGTACGTCAAAAAGATGTCTCTCTGCTATATTTGTTTGTTTCTTATCTTCTAACTCCAACTACTCCCCTCTCTCTATACTGACATGGATACTTACATGTATGTATGGAACAGTTTTATTTTCATGCTTCTTGTGATTTTATGCATAGTCTTGTAGATATATGCCTACATATATGGTTTTTAGTTGGATATGTTTTTAATATATGAATATTTGCATGATAAATGATCCTTTCGAAACTTTCTACGTCTCGAATGGAGTAAAGGAAACATTATTATCCACAAGTTCACTTTTTTATGTGATGAATTATAGATTTTGATAACTAATGGATAAAAAGGTTTGATTTGTTATTTACCTTTTGTTCTTGGTGCTTAGGTCTTACCAAATTCTTTTTCTTTCTAAATTGTGGTTTAATTAGCCTCCTTTAACTTCTCAAAAAAAATTTCTTCAAAAGCACCGACGATTTTATTAACCACAAAATTGATTTTATTTTCTTCTTTCAGTTGCGCTTAATTATTACTTCAATTTCAATCATCTCACCAAGCCCTAATCTTAACGTGATTCAAGACTCGTTCTTTCACTCGTTATTGTTCTCTTTAACAAGGTTAGAGACTAACTAAACATTATCTTAATTCTTGTAGGATTTTCAAGAAATGATAAATGTAAAACCAATAGAGCAGATAATTTCAAACAACACTTCGCAACAACAACTACAAACATTCATCGCCACCACAGAGAGACCAAACCACACCGCATCCAAAAGCGGATCCGGCGCCGGAAATGACAACAACACTGCTACTACGATGGAAAGTAGAAAAGCGAGGCCCCTAGAGAAAGTGAATTGTCCAAGATGTAACTCAACCAACACAAAGTTTTGTTATTACAACAACTATAGTCTCACGCAACCAAGATACTTCTGCAAAGGTTGTCGAAGGTATTGGACCGAAGGTGGCTCTCTTCGTAACGTTCCTGTGGGAGGAAGCTCAAGAAAGAACAAGAGATCCTCAACACCTTTAGCTTCGCGGTCCAATCCCAAGCTTCCAGATCTAAACCCACCGTTTCTTTTCGCAAGCCAAATCCCTAATAAGTCGTCAAAAGATCTCAACTTGTTGTCTTTCCCAGTCATGCAAGATCATCATCATGGTATGTCTCAGTTACTTCATATGCCCAAGATCGAGAACAACAATACTTCATCTTCAATATATGCTTCATCATCTCCTGGAGCCTCTTCAAGAGGCATGAACATGTTCTTGCCTGGTCAAATGATGGATTCAAACTCAGTCCTTTACTCATCTTTAGGGCTCCCAACATTAATGGCTGATTACAAACTGAGTAACAATAATCTTTCGTTCTCCACTGATCATCATCAAGGGATTGGACATAACACCATCAACAATAACCAAAGAGCTGAAGATAACAATCATGCTGGTGATATGAATGGAGCGAGTAGGGTGTTGTTCCCTTTTTCAGACACGAAAGAGCTTTCAAGCACAAACCAAGAGAAGAGCCATAATACATATTGGAGTGGGATGTTCAGTAATACAGGAGGATCTTCGTGGTGAAGAAGGTATCATGAACTTCATAGCTTTTCTTCTCTTTTTCACTTTATTACCTCCTTATTCTATCATATTTTTACTTTGATGATCTTTTGTTTTTCTCACATGGGGTACTTTAGTTAAAGTTGTCAGAACTTAGTTTAGAGATTGTCTTTTTATTTTATCTTCTCTGTTTTTTTTTTAATATATACTATTTCATAATGGGGTTTGATGGTATTTTTTTAGTATCAAAAGGGTCTTTGTATCATAGGGGAATGGTGAGGGATATGAGGATAGAAGAATAAGTGAATGCGAGGACTGTGTGTGTATTCATCATTTCTTCCATCTGTCGAAGTATTTGTGCAATCTATTCTTCTTTTTTTTCCGACAAGTCAAAAACTTTATTAATGATGTAATCTATTAATAATGATGTAAACTTTATTTTTTGTGTAATCTATTCATGTTTTTCTTTCGTTATGCAAAAATATATATTCATGTTCTCTATAAATCATAAACCAATTTATAATTTATATTGTGTGAACCTAAAGATGTGTTACAAACAAAAAAAAAAGAACCTAAAGATTGATACAACTTTGATTTTTATTGTATATTTTCAGCTTTGGTTTATTTTGTGTAACACATTTTCAGCTTTGGTTAATAAGTTCTTCCTCCGTTTCAATCAATATAGATGATGTTTTAGAAAAATTATTTTGTTTCAATTTACACGAAACTTTAAAATTTTAAGGTTGCTTTAATTTTATTGAAAACAGAAATAAACAAAAAATATGTTGGGGATCATTATCCACAAAGAGTCATGATTATCAAATCCCATAGCTTCGCATTTTGGGGACATTAATATATACTCGTAGAGGTCTTCAGCTTTTTGGCTTCTGTGCCCGTGCGTGAACTTCGCAATCCTTTATCCTTTTCAACGTAAATTTTAGGTGTTTTTATGTTAAAGTAAATTTTTAACAGAAATAAAGTAAACTAGAACTTGACCCGCCCGATCGGGCGGATATTTATTTTATGTTTTTACTTTTTTATTTATGTCAGATTATGTATTTGTAATATTTAAATACAAATTTAAATTGATAATTAATCTTTTACATTTATAATAAAAACTAAAATTATAAGTTTAATAAAATATTGATATAAAATTTTAAGTTTCCAAACAAAAATAATATATGAGTGGGTCATTTTTTTTCCAATTCCAAAATCTTAGCATCCCTTAAAACAAATAAAATAAATTTATAAATACATAAAATATATAAACATATTTGGAAATATAATTTATATTAAAATAAATTTTTTAAATAAAAATAATCTTGCGTTGTTGTTGTTTATTTCTATAACTTGACCCGTGACTGTATAAAAAATTTCAGCATAAATATTTCTTTTCTTTAAATTTTCTTGCACTAATAGTATAATATATATATATTTGTAAATTAAAATGTATTACATAATTTTTGATATAACATTTTAAAACATAGCAATTTTATTTATTACTTTGAATAATTATAATTTGCGATTTTAGTTGTCTATTATATCGCAATACATCATATAAACGAATCTAATATTTATAACTAATTGGACTTATATTATGAAAGAATTATACTAATAATTTATGAATAAAAATCTATATTACTAAAGTGAAGTTTATTTTCCTACATAATTTTTGAAAAAAGGTTTTAAACGATTTGTAAAAATAGATTCTTAAATCATTATCTTGAGAAAATTATAAAAAACAATAAAAACAAATATGAAAATGATAATGATAACTTGAGCCGGATGATTTTCAAAAATTATGACTTTGGTCATAGATGATTTATAAATGGTTTATTAGGCTAATGTTATGATATGTGCACCTATTATCATTTTGGCCATAATTAAATACGTACATGAATATTATGAGCAATGCAAAATAAGGAATGCCTATTTTTTAGGAAAGTCGTTTTAAAAAAAATTATTGTTCTCAAATCCTTTTTAGTTTAAAATCTGATTTAGGAAATCATTTAATAAATTAGGAAAAGACATGAATTATTTAAATGTAAGATTATTAAATACTTCAGTGGCGTAGACTTGTAAATAAATAGTAAATCTTAGGGTTGATCCATATGTGTACTTCTGTTTTAATAAAGTAGATTCTTTATGTTAAAGCATTTTAACGTAAGTTCATTGCTATGCATGTCCCTTTCGATGTGAGTATTATTGTGAGTATATTGCATATTTATAACTCATATATATTAAAGTTTTTACGTAATAATCACTAACGAAAATTACTGATTTTTCACCATAAAAATATTAAGAAAATATATGATTAACAATGTTTAAAATTCCGGTTACTAACAACAAATATACATATGGAAGTTTTAAAGGTATATTTTATTTACTACTTTAAAGGTATACACCAACAAAGTTTCATAGTATCCACATAATTTCTAAATTTTAAATATTTTTTCATAATTAATGAGCCAAATAAACACAAAGATAAAGAGATATTGTTGGTTTTTGTCGATTGGGTTTAGGCATAAATCATTGTTAAAAAAATTGTAATAATAAATTATACAAAAAAGTCAATATAGATTTCTAAGTCTGAAACCCATTGAACAAATAAAATCAGTTGTGAAATTTACTGATTTTATTTAATATAAATAGTTTTAAATCTATACATTTATTTACATGTTTCTATTAGTATATCATATTTTAGTGAAAATAAATAAAAAATTATATTTTTCTACAAACATATTTTATACTATGAAGTTAGATGATTTGATCACATTTTTCGATGATAAAAAATTTAACATAATGTAATTTTGAAATATATTTAAATTTTACAAACAAAGTAAATCCACACTTTAAAAGTGCTGATCAAATTTAATCATCGTGTTAAAGCAAACACACACTAAAGATTCGGAGACGACGGCACGGTTTCTTTGAATTCTCGTTATTACCATTTACCGCAATATCACATTCCTCTCGATATTTATTTTCCTTACTAGGTGTTTTGCCCGCACCTGCGGGCTTAATAGTTTAAAAAAAATTATAAACAAATCTACTATAAATTAAAAACCTTATTGAAAAATTATTCTCATGCTTTTGAAATATTTAATAATTAACTAAATATTATTTTTTATATTCAATATTTTTTTATTTTAATAAAATATCCATATATACATACATTATATTTATTTTTAAAATATATGATGTAAAATATTTTAAATAATATAATATATAATTTTTTAGATAATGATGAATACCAAACTAATGAAATTTTTTTATTTATGGGTAAATATATATTAAAAATATAACCTAATTATTTATTAAGAATAATAACAAATTTAACGTTTTAAATTTAAACGTGAGAGCAAACAAATTATTTTGTGAATAATAGTATAAATAATTTTTGAATTTTCCGCTAATTTTTTCGGAAATTATCACAATGATTTTAAACATATAATAATAAATTATTATATGTATTTATTATTATATATAGTAATAAATTATTATTGTATCAGTGCTTTTGATATTTGTATTATTATAAGTGATTTTAAACATATAATAATAGTATACATAAGTAATTTTATCTAAGTTTATAATTATTTATGGGTAATTATAAACATATATGTAATACTTTAATATTACTAAATTATATGTATAAGTTTAGCTATGATATTATTTTTAGCATATTTTAATTATTTTTAAGATAATGACAAATTATCGGGTTAAATCACTAAAATTATTTATTAATTAATATTAATAATTAAGCAAAAAATATGAGTAAATGTATAATTATGAATAGCATCACAAATAAGCAAATTCACTTCTCAAATAATAGTTTAGATAGATAGATTGTTTAATATATTAATTTTTAATTTTTAAAATAGAAATAATTATTTTAAGATAACAACACGATATATAAGAATGATCTTATTTTTAAACATAATTAATATTATTAATATAAGTTTGTTTTAACTATATAATAAATTCAGATATAATAGTAAAGATATAAATAAATTGTTATATATCTTATTTTTTAACTTTTATAACAAAAATAATAATTTCAAGATAACAACACAATATATAAGTTATCTTATTTTATTAAAAATTAATTTGATTAATATAAATTCGTTTTTAATTATATAGAAATATCTTAGAAAATATATTTATACAAAATGGTTTTAGTTGGTTAATATTTAATTATAAATAGTTTATATGTTATTTTATATCTTTTATAATTGAAAAAATAAATTTAAGATAACAACACAATATATAAGAATCATCATATTTAAAAAATTCTAATATTATTAATAAAAATCGTTTTAATTATATAATCAACTATATATAAAATTCATTAAAGGTAATATTGACTTTAACCACTTAATTATTATAAATTGTTTTATATCTTATTTTAACTTTTATGATTGAAAAATATTTTAGTATAACAAGAAAATTCATAAGAATTATCTTATTTAAAAAAAATAATAATATTAATAAAAATTAATATTGATTTTAACCACTTAATTATTATAAATTGTTTTATACCTAATTTTTAAATTTTATAATTGAAAAATATTTTAAGATAACAACACAATATATGAGAATTATTTTATTTTTTTTAAATAAACAATATTATTAATAAATTTCGTTTTGGTTATAAAATTAATTATATATATAAAATTCATTAAGGGTAGTATAGATATTAACCACTCTAACTTTTAACGTGAGAGCTCCGTTGCGAAAAATTACTTCGCAAATAATAGTATAGATATCTTTGATAAATATAACACTAATTCTAGTGATCAAACCGCATCTTCACGTTTTATCCACCTAATTAACCCGATGATTAATCTTCATTTAGCTGGAAAACATTCCTCCAATGTACTCATGGCAAGTGGTATCACAGCTTTTTTTTTAAAGAGAGGGCATAGCCGCATAAGTGGTGTCACAGTTGACGTATAAATTTACATATATTAATTTATAAATCGTATTACGTCCAATATTGTAGCATAATCAATCCTATTAAGTTTGGAACATGTCCAGTTGATATTAGTTAGGTCCAATTTAAAATTCCTAACAATAAATACCTATTAATATAACTGCATCTATAAGTTATATATACTTTTAATCTAATCACCACTTAAATTCCTAATAACCAGCATTTTTTCAAACTTCTACAATAACTATTCGACCATGATTAAAAAGGAATAACTGTTTGAACAAATTACAAAATGTTGTCAGAATGGAAACGATGATCAATTGATCAATATGATGCATTACGCATACGTGCATGTTATAATTCTTTTTGAGGGAAAAACTGGGAAATTGTTTGGTTACAAAAAATCTGGGTTTTGTGATGATGATGTTTATTCTTTTAAAGGAAAAATTGATGGTGACAATAATCCTTTTTTTCTTTTGAATAAGAAATGATTTTAAAATCTGATGATAAAACGTTAGATTTTGATTAGTGCAATTTAGACATAAGAAAAGAATTTTTTAAATCCTGATAATTTTTACTAATAATCCTAATACACATACATTAAAAATTTTACACATAATTTATTTTGGCCAAAACTCTTACTAATAATTTTTTAAAAATATTTTACCCAAATATGATTAAAAACTAAAATATAAACATTAAATTTCTAAAAATATGTAAAAACTACAAAATTAAATAGCACAAATATTTAGGTTTGCAACATCACAAATTTAATACAATTATCAAAACCTCTTACTAATAACTTTTTAAAAATATTTGACCCAAATATGATTACAAAGAAAAACTAAAATATAAAAATTAAATTTCTAAAAAATATGTAAGATATAGTGTAAATTTATCTTAAATTTTTGATCAAATATGTTGATAAAAAACCCAATGTGTTGAATTCATGTGGATATATGTGGATATATTTTACAAAAAATATACCCGTCCTTTATTTTTCAAAGTTAATATTATGTAGCTTAATTAGTCAAAAAATATGATCCGTACAACCCACAAACATTGTACCGGCACCAACCCCATTTAATTTTCGGATATCTGCGGGTTATATATTTTTAAAAATAATTATTTAATTTAGTTATTATAAAAATATAAAAAATACATTGATAATAAAATTATATATTTTAAAAATTTAAAATTGTTTTTTTAAATTACCATATTTTTTAGAAAGTGTTTACTTTTTTTTAAAAAATAATTTTCGGGTCGGTGGGTATTCGCAATCCAAAATCTACCAACCCGTACCCACCTCAAATAGAATACTTATAACCCGCATCTGTAAATCAAATTTTCAAATAGTTGAACCAAATTTATGATCCACTCTTAAAATGGCGTATATATATATTTTTAAAAATATATAATTTTTATAAATTCTAGGTTGTAACCAATTATATTTCTGAATATAAAAAATAGGATGTTTCGAGTATTTTAGTTTCGAAAGTGGGATTAGTATAATAGATTTAGTAACTGGAATATTTTAGTTTGTTAAATAAATATTTGTTTCCAAAAAATAGGATGTTTCGAGTATATAACTTCCGTAATCAAAAATTATAGATTTAACAGTTATATTAGAAATATTTTAGTTTGTTAAATAAATGTTTGTTCCAGAAAAATAGGATTTTTCGAGTATATAAATTTCGTAATCAAAAATGAAGATTTAAAAATAATAGGATCAAAAAATTTAGATTTTATATACGTAATGCGTGTAGCATAAAAGAGTTGTATACTTTTGTTTTTTTTTTAATTTTATCAAAAAAATAGGAATGATGGTCGTGATCCAGCAGTTACATAAATGTTGGTTGTATATAGATGCAGTTATCAATATCATACGCATAAGCAGTTACGTATAGCATTGGTATATTTTTTTTTTGACTCAACTAATATCAATGGGACATGCAATATGTAACCAACTTTTTGTAAGGGCGGATATATATAAAATACCCGCCCTTACAAAAAAGTTGGTTACATATTGCATGTATATCAAGATTGGATGGATGACGGGTCATAATCTATTTGATATATACTTTAAACGGTTATATGTTTTTATATACCCGACAAGTTTTATTCCTTTTATTTTTTTGATCAAATTTTTGACCGAAATGGACAATTTGGATGATTGTGTGTATTTTAGATATTTCAGATATTTTTTTTTAAATTTCGGATTCAGGTTTTTAGGTATAATTTCAGGTTTCGGGTAAATTTTAGATTTTCAAAAAATATAATTTGGGTGTTCGGGTAAAATTTGAGATACCTTTCGAGTTTTCGGATCTGATTTTGTGTAAGTTTCAGATATATTTTCTCCAGGTATTTTTAGGATTTGCAGGTACTTTTTGAGTTTTCAAATTCAGTTTGGATATGTCAGGTTTTTTTCGGGTCCTATATACCCAAATCAACCCGAATCCGAAATAAAACTGAAATTACTAGTGTTTTACGTATATTAGAATTATATACTTGAACCGACAAGAGTTCGACAAGATCCTTGCCGAGCAGACCTGAAAAACTATAGATATCTATATGGATCTAAGTTTTCAGGAACCGAAAGATGCGGACCCAATAAGACCATCCGAGGACCGGATACCTAGGCCTAATCTGAATAGATAAATATGATTACAAAAAATGGATTTATAATTATAAAGAAACGAGTATATGCCGGTCAACTTTAAATTACTATTATTTCTACAGTAAATTAAATAGGTTTTGATTAAGATTTATACACATATATGACTACAAAAAAATATGATTAAGAAAAAAACACAAGTATTACAATTAAATATCTAGAAAAAGTTAAACAAAAAATATACATGTCCTTTTGAAAGGGCGGGTCAGAATCTAGATTCTAAAGACCCGAATGTTCTCAAATATTTAAAAAAATAGCTTCATTTAAAATAAAAAATCATATAAATTTTTTAAAATACACAAAAACAGATTTTATCAATACATAACGGGTCTATGACAAAAAAATAGTTTAAAAATATTAAACTTTTTCTTTAAATTAAAATACTAAAAATAAAATCACTGTGAAATAACTCACAAGTTTAACAGCTGGTTAATAAACAAAAATCATAAAATACGAATCAGAATTATTTGGAGTCTTCAAAATTTTGGTCATATTTAAAATAACAAAAATGATTCATACAATAATTTTAGATAAATTTCATAAAATTCTTAACAAAATATAATTTATCAAGTATGAAAATATTCATGACATAAAATTAATATTTTCAACAAAAATATACCCGTCCTCTAAGTTTTGTATCAAAACCAGATTACATACCGGATCAATGAGTTTATCGGTTCAAGCGGGTTTAGAACGGATCTCAAAACACTAGGTACAAATTTATAGTTATACAACATCACAAATTCAATACACATATCTGATTACAAAGACAAACACAAATATAATTAAAAAAACACAAATATAAAATTAAATTTCTTTACAAAATTAAAATGAAAAATATATCCGCCCTCCGAAGGGCGGGTGAGAATCTAGTTTCATTTAAAGCTCTACCTTTTCAGAGAAATTACAAGTTAGGTAATCATAACCCGACCCGCACACCACGAACTTTTCTCGCATTTTCAATAAAAGGAATAACATCATACTATCATAGGGATTCAAATAGAAAAGCTAATAAAATTGTTGAAGCTACGCTAGAAGGAATAATAAATAAATAAACAAACTATATATAAATAAATTTTACCATAACCTTTAAAAGTTGATATGTATTAGAAATTTATTAAAATCAACTGGTGTACGCGTACGTATACTTTTGTCAGGATAGGATATTGTATATATAAGGATAATTATGCGTATGAACACATGATGATTAGTAGCTGGCTTGAAATGCGGAAGTAGATGCCCACTTTATAGTGCCCGCCAACCAAACATGATTTTTCCTTGGGTTTGTATTGTTTTGATTATTTAATTACTGACTATATTTGAATAATACATACGTAACTACATTTAAATATATAAAGATAAAATCAAACGCGATATTCCGGTAGTCTATAACAAATCTAGATTTATCTACGCATGGTCGAATTATTCAAAATTATTAAGAAAACATGGATCCCATTGAGTCAACTATATATATATATTTCTCAAAAAAAAACTATATATATTTCATTAAAATATAGAAAGATGTTATCTTTTTTTTTTTTTTTTTTGAAAGATGTTATCTTCAGGCCAAAGAAACCGAAGGAATAAAAGAATTATCAGTCGATATCCTCCATTATGCATACTCTGATACTCATGGAAAAGACAAGTACGTGTGTAATTACACACCGATTATCCTTTGGCGCATACTCAATAGAGACAACCCTGTCCAATATTTTGTTGCAGTCACAAAAAGAAGTTGGCAATAATCTTAGATATTTGGAAAAATAGTAGCAGGCGGCGGGCGGTGTTGCTTTTGAGCAGCTTCAAGGGCTTTCCTTGCATCTTCTTGAGTTGCATCTAATACACACGTTCATGACCTTACGAAAGGGGTCAAAGTGCTTTTCATAGTAGTGCTCGTTTGTTGTAATGACTTTGTAGGCTTCTGATTTGCAGTTGCCTTCCTATCACCACGAGGCCTGCCACGTTCACCCTGAATACCAAACGAGGATCAAAAACTTTTTTCCTAAAGAGGAATCAAACTGAGAGCTTCAGGGGAAACAGCGAAATAGAGGTACAAGATCTGCATGTATGGTTTGGTTTCACCACTTTCGGCTTCTGGAATACTCTTACTGGGCCTCTTCTTAGAATTTCTCTGATGGTTGTTTGGGCTAACAATCAACTACTCTAATCTTCACTAAGTTCAGCTTGCCTTCTTAGACTTTGGTAACCAATATGGCTTGGGTTTAACATATGCTCTTTCGCATATAGGCTCTTTGGATCCTTCTCAACTACTAATAAGGGGATGTTTGTTTGCTCATTCAGATAATCCATCCAGAAAAACGCAATTTTCCGTGAAAACTGGAAACATACAATTTTCCGTTAAAATCAAAAAACATATTTTCTCATTAAAATTAGAAAAACATAATTTCCCATTAAAACCAGAAAACACAATTTTCTCGGCAAATCCAAAAAATGCAATTTTCCGATAAAATCAGAAAAATACTTTCTGCCAAAATCGAAAAATCTCAATATAATTAAAAATAAATTTTATATTAGTTAAATAAAAATGAAGATATATAAGTCATTTGTTTATTAAACTCATCCAAATAGAAATGGAAATGCATAAAAAACACAAGTTCATCTAGATGATCTTTCTAAATGTTTCATCTGGATAGAAAAACGAATATAGTCAAACTACATTCAGATGGATCATTTGGATGTATCATCTAGGTGGATCATTTGGATATATGGACTTGAAAGATGTACAAACGAACATGTTCTAAATGGATTAAAATCCGAAACACTTCCCTTATGGACTGCATATTTTTCTTTTCTTATGTTTTAATGAAACTGAAAGGCTTTAGTCAAAACAAAAATCTGCATGTATGTGAAGGCGGGGGTGTACAAGAGATGTAGAGGCGTTCCATGAGGTAGTAGAAATCAAGATTTGTACCATAAAAAAAAAAGATTTGTACCATAACAAAGCAATAAAGAAGCACCAACAGTAGAAAATGAACTCCGACTAGAATCAATATTAAGAACCAAATATAACGGGCCGCCAGAAAAACGATGGCCTAAAATGGATTTTAGTATATAATAAAGGCTAGTTTTTTTTAAAAAGTCAGACACATAGATGTCACAAGAGAACATAAGAAATCTTACTCTCACATTTTAATTTCAAAATCCAATTTTATACAATAATTAACATATAATTTAATTTCACATTAAAACCCCAATTTATCTCTTAAACTAATGAATACACATAATAACAGTCAAAATTGTGCAAAAGCAAGCTATTAAAGAGCATGTTTATAGGTATATCTTAGTCAATATTTTAGTATTAAAAAGCATTAAAAATTAAAAGAAAGGAAGAAGTTGTTGCTTAATTAAGATAAGAAAGTCATGTATCTTAGGGGGATGTATTGAATCATGGATTTTAAAACTTTGGGTGGATTTGAGAAAAAATTGGAGTTTGAAGAGATTTGGACAAAATCTCATTTATATGGATGAGATTTTAAAAAAGAAAAAAAGATTTGGGTGTGATTTTTCTTAAATTTCAGAGTACTTGATATCATTTGATCTTTAAATTTCAGAGTGCTTTTCAAAGTCAATTTATTTTAAAACGTGAGTAATCACTTTTTCCAACAGAATAAAAACATGACATGAGAACAAACTATTCAAGAAACGTGAAGAAAGTTCACTTGATTATCTTACAATTCACTTTCAATTTACGAGTTTTGAGAGAACCATCTTCAACTCACTATCCCCTGTAACAACACCATTCAAAGCATGTGGAAGTTTTGGAAAGAGAACAAGCTCCAAAGAGATATCACAAAGAAACCAGCTTTATTGGAGTATAACCAATGTCGAGGTTTTTCTTTCCAATCAGTCACAATAGGAAGGAAGACAAACCTTTAAACACTTTCAGCTAATTAGAAAAACTTCTGAAAAATTCAGAGACCTAAAATCAAATAAATTAAGAAACGTTCTGGAAACCTTTCAGTGAACTTCCTGCTTAAAGCTTTTAAATACTAGCCCAAAGAAAACATGGTTTATCCAAGACACAACAGCACTGTATTGCGAAGCTTTGAATCTCACAAAAGCACCATTTTATTTGAAATTAGGCATTATGAGCGAGAGTAGGTCGTCACCTTGTTGGACACCCAACTTATCCATACCTTCGTGCTTTTGAGAGAAAAGTGTGGTGAAACAACGTTTACATTAATCTTCTCCAAAAGCAATCAAACATTGCTGCAGTATAATTCTACTTATCAGAAGAAGAAAAAAATAACAACGAACCTTGTTGGAAGCTCCGTTCATCTTCGGAGTCCTCTGCTTTCTCGTCTTCTTCCCTTGACTACTACGGAAACCACCTTCGCCTTCCTCTCTCTCTCCGACGTCGTCGACGTCCGATCTCCAATTTGATATGTCGAAATTTGATTATGGAGAGATGTACAAAGATGAATTTGGTGGTGTAGATTCTGGTTTTGAGAGACATTGGTGGGCTCGTACAATTTGGGGATTTGGATCATAGTTATTTTTTCTGCTTATTTTTTTTAATATTAATTATGGTTCCTTCTAAATAACAGCTATAGAGGTGTGATTTCTATAACAAAGATTTTGACTCAGAAATGATCGAAAGCTTGCATCAAATCCTTTTTCTGGTTTTTTCTTTTCAAAATTGTTTTCTTTTGAATAACAGTGGATTTGATTTGGTTTTTATAAATTGGTCATTGAATAACAGTGGATTGTAAGTCATTTCTAGTGACTTTACACAAATGTTACATTTAATAACACTGGATTTGAAAATTATTTTATAAATCATTGGTTGAATAACAGGGGATTTTGAAACAAAATCAGAACACTTTAAAATCCATGATTCAATACACCCCCCTTAATGGTAGTGTCATACATGTATTGGCTAGAGGAGAAGTGGAGAGATGAAATATTGTCTTATTCTCATTCTCTTGTTTCTCTTTCTCTCATTAAAACCCACTTAAGATACAATTAAAGTATCTGTCTATAAACATGCTCTTAGTATCTTGTTTTGGGGTCTACGTACTCGGAAGTTGATGTAATAAAATGCAATATATTTAATCTTGAGAAACATACATGACGACGCCATTATGAAGATGCTTCGACCATAAGAAATCCTTAGAGATACTTTATATCCCCTCTTAAGATCTCTGAAGTGTATATGATGATTAGACCACAATTTATTCAGATCTTATCATATTTTGTTCCTTTTTAATGGTTACTAGATCTTGACCCGCGCTTTGGAAGCGCGGAATATTTTACGATGAAAAATTTCACTAATAACTTAACAAATATTTTGTTAACTTTTAAAGAGTGTGTATTTAAAATATTTTTTATTTAAATCAGTGTTTTTAAATTCAACCCGATTGTGATTATAAAGAAATAAGTATATTGTTTGGAAACATGGATAGTAGTATAAAGAAAGGAACATTAGTGATTTAATGTAGGTTTAACTATAAAGTATAGAGGTGTATTTAATTTAAAAAAACTTACAAAATAAATGTTAGGTCCAACAGAATATTTCTGTTTTAATAAGATAGATGTGCCTGCTGCTCATTGGATGAGAAATAGCACCACACTTTTAATAATTCATGTGTCATAATCTTTTTATACTATATATCAATATACTCTACAACTAGTTATAAATTTTATGTTCCACCACACACTTAAAAGTGGTTTCAGTCAATATTCTTTTTCTTTTTGAAAAATTCCAGTCAATATTCTTCTCATATTAAACAATCATATTAGTTTTGAAAAATATTTGTTGTTCATTTTTCCAATTTAAGTAAGCGACTAGTATATAGGGTTTCCTAATGATATATGTCAAAGATCCATTCTCATATAATACGTGTTTAGTAGATTTTGGTAAGCTAATTTTAGTTCTCTATATTAATTAGTTGTTAGTTATTGAAAACGCTTTACTATTACAAATGGAGCCTAATTTTAGCTATATCGTATTTGATGTTTTAGCTTCTGTTTTTATATTTGAAAGATTGATGTTTTAAACTTTAATTAGTGCATTTTACTTTAAATTAAAACATAAATTTAAATCTAAAATATGAGTGGCATAAGTTTACAAAATTTTAAAACAAAACAAAAATAAAAAATAAATCAAAGTGTGTATATAATTTTTATTAATATGAGTTCAAATTATAAAACATCAATCTTTCAAATACAGAAGAGAATATGAATGATAAAAAAAGAAAATTAAGAAATAATTAGAGAACAAGATTTAAAAGACTATATAAAATGATAAATATTTATTTATAATGTCTACACTTTTAGGTTAAACATCTGTACAAATAAAGACAGCGTATGTCAAATCTGCAACTTTCATAAAGACGAGTCTTTTATTTATCTTGGTTGAGGCAAAAAAAAAACGTGAAAACAACCCCTTAGATTTATTCTGATAATTTTTGAAAATTTCACTACAATTGTCGGTCGATCATTTGAAAAGTTAAGCATGTATAGATTTTGAGCCTTTTCCAGAATTTATTTCAACTATATGAATATAATGTCTTACACAAAAATTTCTGAAAAAAATCAATTGGTCTAAACATCGACCAGTAGAAAAGGGCGTGGAGGTCATGGACTCTAGAACTAGCAGACATCTTGACATCTTATTTCTTCCGTAATTTGCATCTTTCCTTATAAATATGTATTAGCTTCTCATTTGCTAGAACGAGTTTCTTCTCTATTTTCTATCTTTCCTAAAAATTGTATGACAACTTAGCCATAGCTTAGCTTGTATGTTTGTCCTTTTTAATAGAAAGTCCTTTTGTCATTTTTTTTTTAATTTGGTTTCACCATTTAACTCAAATTAAATTCTAAAATTTCTAAGATAAATGTGTAGAAAACCAATAATTTAAAATGATAGACTGAAAGTATAATCTTAAAAATTATCAAATATATTAAGTGACATTTAAAAGATATAAACCGATTTATTTATTATTAATTAATTTTGTATCTAAAAATACTTTAAATTATATATACATATATACATATATATATATGAATTAACAACATGTGTATATGAACTTCTAGCCTAATATGAATTCATCATTTCTATACTTTTAATTTTCTGGTCGAGAAAAATAATTAAAATAATTATATTCTTGATGATAAATGTGTTTTTAGTTTTCTGGTAAGTGGATGAAAGAAATACTATTTTTGCATGTAATCAGGGCTTTGTTTGCGTTGAAGTAGGCCTGGGCGTTCGGGTACCCGTTGGCGTTCAGATCGGGTTTTTCGGATTTTCGGGTTTTTGGGTTTACGCTTCTAGGTCTCATAGTAAAATTTCATTAGTACGGATCGAGTTCAAATAATAACACTTCGGATTTGGTTAAAAATTATATTGCTTCCTAAAACCCATAAAGTATCCATATATCATTCGGGTTCGGGTTATATTGGATCGGTTCGAATATAACCAAAGTAAAAAAACAAAAACTTAAAGAAAAACATAAAGAAAAAAAACTAAATTAATAAAAATTAATCTATCACACATAAAATTGCTAAAATAACAATAAAATGTTAAATCAATCATGAAAACAAATATTATTTGTAAACAAAATAAATTATATTATAGAGAGTAGACTTGTTATTCCAATGAACAAATTATAAATTACTTATTTATAACTAATTGTGTATTTAAAACTTTTTTAATATTGTTAATATTTATTATTATATATCATATTACTACAAATATTAAATTTAATAACTAAAATACTTATATATATATATATATATATATTTCAAAATATTTATATTAACTAAAATACCCATTCGAGTTCGGTTAATAACACTTCGGATTCGGATATTTTTTATACCACTCTATAGAACCCGTTCGGACATTTTTACATTTAGGGTCGGATGACGGGTCGGGTTTTCGGTTCGGGTTCGGTTCGGATTTCGTGTTCCTGATTTTATGCCCAGGCCTACGTTCAAGTATCATTTTCCAGAAATCCGGAGTTAGTATCCATAGTATTAATTAAGTTTTCATAAGATAGATATTCAAACGAAAAAAAATAAGTTTATATATTTAGATAGCAACTCACATAAGTAGCAGTAATTAATCTTTTGCGTGACATCCACAGTAATATTAGCTAACGTTTTTCATTATATTTACAAGACACCACTCCTCACATCACCACCACACACGTCGCGTATCAGCAAAACGTTAATATAAAAAGCTTCACATCCTATTCTTATTTTCGTTTTCTTTTCTGCCTCGCACGCACATACTATTTTCTTATTCCTTCAGTGCACAATAATAATCTTTTCATGCGCTTATACTGCGCCTGCAGCGCAACTTAATAGCGAGAGGATTAGCCATCTCACACGAGAGCCTCAGTTTCTCGGACAAGTCAACGGTCTTTTCATCAGACGACGGTGCAAGCCACTCAAACTCATGCAAGAGTGTCGCGATCCAAAACGTCACGGTGGTCAAACCGAGGTTCTTCCCTGGACAAACTCTACGACCAGACCCAAACGGTGCAAGCCTTAGATCCGACCCAAGAACCGAGAACTCAACGTCACCTTCCTTGGCTACAAACCTCTCGGGTTCAAACTCCAAAGGATTTTCCCACACGTGTGGATCATGCGCTATAGCCCACATATTCACCATTGCGGTGGTCCCCGCCGGCACACGACGACCGTCAATGATCGTATCTGTGATTGCTAAGCGGGCCCACGACAGAAGTGGACCTGGCGGGTGAAGCCTAAGGACTTCTTTGATCACAGCCGTCAGATATGTTAGAGAAGCCACGTCAGATTCTTCCACGGCTCTTGGATCTCTCCCCACGACCTGATCAAGCTCGTTGTGAACCCTTGTCTGAATATCTTGATGAAGGACCATCCTAGCCAGAATCCACTCGATCAATACAGCCACCGTGTCAGTTCCTCTAAATATCATTTCCTGCAAAACCCCACAAATTGCAATTACGTTAATACCATAATTGTTGTCATATTACCTAAAACGGCATTATTTCAAAATGATTTATTATGTCCTTTTGGGGTCTATTTATTAAAAACTAAAATAAGGAACGTGTACATACCCAGAGAACCGCGACCATATCCGGGTCGGATAGTTTATCCGGACCATCAAGAGAGAGCAACACGTCAACGAAGTCACTAGGCGAGTCACGAGTTTGATCACGGTGGTCAGAGATAATCCGGTTCACGAACCGGTCTACTTTCGGTACGAGGGTAGAACACCTAGACCGGATTCCCTGAGGATCAAATTCCGACAGCCACGGGAGATGATCGGTCCAGTTAAGTGTTCCGAGTAAATCATAACCTTCTTCGACCAAACCACTTAGCTCATTCACTTCATCGTGCTCACGTTCTAGCTCGTATTCTTTCCCGAAAACAGAGCACATCATGTTGTTAAGCGATGCCGTTTTGATCAAGTCACGAGCGTAACAGAGTCCTTCGTTGCTGCTACTCTGTTTCGCGAGACACTTAACGATCTGATCCGCGATCACACGCCTCTGCGTTTCAGAGCGTTTGATCTGTTTAGGGCTGAAAAGATGGTAAGAAGCGATTCTCCTCAGCGTTCGCCAGTAAACCCCGTAAGGAGCGAAACCGATAGCCCGGTTAAACATAAGGGAATACGCTGATTCCTTAACCGGACGGTCAGCGAAAACCGGACTGTTTAGGATCTCTTTAGCTACATCAGGGTTGCACGTGACGATCACGCGAGTATCTCCCAAGCTAAACGCCATCAAACGTTTGGCTCCGAATTTCTCCGCGGTTGCGGCTATGCAGCGGTGTGCTAAAGCGTTTGACATGAGGGACATGCTTCCGACAAAAGGTAAGCCTCTTGGTCCGGGAATCACGGTGGTTCTGTGGCGGCGATGGAGGAAATATTTTCCCCATGCAGGTCCTCCGGGATGAGACCAGTAGAAGAGAGAGAGAGCGAGACAAGCGATGGAGGCTACGAGGAGAGACAAAGCGAGATTGGTTTGGGTCAGGAGGCTACATTTGGACAAGAGAGCGAACAGTAAGCTGCTTGTGTCGAGCTTGGTGGCCATGGAAGCAGAGAGAGATAGAGAGAAAAGGTGAGTGGCTTTTTGCTGTGGGGTTTGAAATGAATTGCTGCCTTCATGTGTTTATATAGGAAAAAATTAAGCCCCTCTTGTCAAAATATAATGAGATTAATTCAAAGACTATAGTTTATTTTTATATTTTTTTGTCAATAGTTTATTTTTAATTATATTTGTTGTTTTATATTCCAAGGGGAGTATTGTCTTTTATATTTAATATGGATATATTTTAATAATGATCTTTTGTGCGTACTTCATTCTATACTACCACCAGTGTTGTACTTTTTACTGGATATATTTGGCTAAGCTTGCATTTGCTCTCTGGCTTAAAATATACAAAAATTGAGCTTGTACTTTTTTACTTTAAATTTTTTTGGCAGCTACAACAGCGCTACAACATTTGTATTTTTTTTTGTAGCAATTAACATTTGTATTCAAGTGATATTAGAACTACAGCTTTAAAAGAACTACAAGCATCATTTATTGTTAGATGTAAAAATGATAATAGCTTAAAAGCCTTTTTTCAAAAAAAAAAATGATAATAGCAGGATACATACACCACATTTGCATTGAATTTAAAATTTGAAGTGACTTAGTTTTTAATAAGTTCTTAGATTACTACAGGTGAATTGAAAAATTTGGTGTGTTTTTATTAAATATTTTGGAATTTCATCTAAAACTATGAGATTTGATTTTTTTTATAACTAAGAATTTTTTTTCAAATACTCTTGAAACATTTAAAGTATTCTAAAATCTCTACTTTAGATTTTGTTTAATAATAATAGATTTCAGAGTATTTATGAAAAAAGAAATTTAGTGATAATAGATTTTAAAATATTTTGAAATCAACATTTAAATAACAATAGATTTATTATTTTAATACAAATCACGACAAACTTTTGATTGAGAACATTCTTTTATATATTAGAAAATGACTATCAAAATAGTTTTCTTGAGTTTATCAACATATATTATATTATTATCATATATGAATTATAAAAATAGCTTTTTAATTGATTAAACATAAGCCAAATCAATATCTGATGTTAAGATATATTTTTTTTTAAAAGCGATACCTTACAGCCACTATGAAAAAAGTTGATTAAATACAATGAATTAATTGGCTCTTTATTCACCAATCTATTAGACAAATACGCATCTAATCTATTAAAAGTGAAGTACAAATAAAAATTAACCCTTAAACTTGCATAATATTTACAATCATATGCCACTGAATTAATTAATAAATATAATTTAAGTATTTATTGTATTTTCCTTAAATGACTAAAACTACTACTTGCTATATTCTAGCTAACCAACAAACTTACCATATTTTGATATTCTATGCAATTAATTAAAAATAAATTTCTATTATTGTTATTATTTTATGTTGTAATTAAAAATAACATAAATTTTAAATATATTGACATACACACACAAATTATTTATTTAAATCCAGTATAACAATGTAAAACGTTAGATAGATCAAAAAAGTTGAAGAATGAATAATGGTTACTTACGTTGTTGTTTTAGTACACTCGGTCTCATGCATTGATGATGATTTAAATTTTGTGAAAATATGTCGTAACTATATGTAATTAGACATATGCAGTAATAATAATCATTATGCAGTTGAATAGAGAAAAATACAATACTGTTTTAAAATTACATACTTATATTTTACCTTATTTATTAATAATAAATTTATGTATCTATTTAATAAATTTAGAATGCAATATTTTTGAAAACTATGTAGTTATATTTTTCATTATTTATTGGTGATATCTAAAAATTAAGAACCACATAAAAGAGTTATTTACATGATATATAATTAAAATATAAGTTAGTATGTAAATATATTAGACATATGCATTAATAATAATTGTCACACAGTTGAATAATGAATAACACTTTTTAAAATTATTCAGGTAAATATAATAATATATAGTTAGTAATATGATTTTCGGATACCCTTTCAAGTATGAATCATTTTTTTAGGTATTAAATTTTTGGAGTTTTGAAATTAGGTTCCGTTCAAGTATTATAATTTTTTGGTAACTTTTGAGTCGGATCCTCCTGATCCGAATGGATTCAATTCGGATGTATTGGAACTTAAAATTGTCCAGATAATTAATCTATCTAAAATTTCAAATCTTTTTACCGTAAATAGTTTCAAATAATTTTACCAGAAAAACCATACTACCCGAGTTAGTTCAGATATTTTGTTTTCAAACTAAAAAAGTAATCTAAAATTAACAATAACAAAAGAATACATATTATTAGTTTTGGTTCGGATTCAATCATGATGTATAGGAACCTAAAATATTCAAATAATCAATATCATTTAGTTATATAGTGACACATCTAAAATATATGATACTAATTATAAAAAATCAAAAATCAAAATTAAAACCCGCACGGGTGTGCGGGTCAAGCTCTAGTCAAATTTAAAGTTCAAACACTAAAAGTGACTAAGTTGCAAAAAAAAAAAAAACACTAAAAGTGACTAAGATTTTAGACCACTTACAAAAATTATCATTTTATAAAGCAAAAAGTAAGTTCGGTTTTTCTTTCGTATAAATGAATTTGACAGTAAAATGAGAGTTTATTTCAGAAGATCATTGGAAAAAAAACAGTTACAAAGGTAAAAGTGTTACTAAACTAGTGTACCATAAGTCTTTTTCTCTAAGTTAATGCTTAGCTAAATACGAAAAATTGTCTCATTGAAAATTGTTTCATCGTGCTTTTTAAAACTTTATGGTTGCAGACTATACGTTATATGTTTTTAGAGAAATCGCAAAAACTCAGATTTATAATATCACTTTTCATGTTTACTTTAACCATATTTAGTCATTTACCCTTATTTTTAAAGAGTTAAATAGATTAACTAATTCAAACCTAAAGTTTAGAGTTGAGGAATGTGGTTTAGGATTTTAATAAATATATAAATAAATACTAATTTTTAAGAAAATTGTAAAAATAGATTCAAAAATTTACAAATTTCTAAAGAAAATTTGCAAATCAAAATTTAAAAAAAATTATAAAAAGTTTGAATTTGAAAATTTATAAAAATGTTGAAAAACTAGTATATAACATATAAATTTGAATAATATATTCAAAAATACCTAAACTTAACATAAAAATTAGCTTAGCTTGAATTTTTAGATAGAAAATCCATATATATTTAAGTACTCTTGTTGTTTTGAGTTTTTAGCTATTCTTGATATTTAATTTTGGCTATTTGTATATATTTTAAAGTATTTTGGACAATCTTCAAAATATCATATATATTTTGGATATTAAATTTCAAAATAATTAACTTTTTTTTGTCGGCCCCATCTAATAAGATCAAGTGGTAGTCGGTCTTTAGTCGTTCCAAAAAAACGCCCTGTCCGGCAATTAACATATTTAATTATATAAATCTTATTTGGATCTATTCAGATATCTAAAATTTTTTAGTTCAGATTTTAATCGTTTCAAATTTTTTGCATACCAAAATTTTGAACAATTCGGATCTTTAACCAATTTTTTTACCGATTCAATACTACTTTTTTGAATTGGATTCTGTTTTTTTTCTCAGACGAAAAAAATTTACTAAATGAAGATATATTGTAAATATTGATATATGTTCATGAGTTTTTCAAAACTTTATCAGTAATGTTTGTTTATTAAAACTCTTACTTATTGTCATTTTAGTTTGTTTACTATTTCTACAAATCCAAAATATCAAATTGTACAAAAGAATTTTAGAAAGTATGTATACAAATTTAAGACGAAAAACTAAACTAATGCAAGAAATAAAACTAATCAGATTTAGTTTAACTAGAATCAAAAGTAATCGTTTGTAGATTTGAAAAATATGTATAATTCAATTTAATCCACAAATGAGTAATTTAAATAATCTAAACTTTAATGTCCAAAATCGAAAGTATAATTGCAGGAAAAAGAACTAATCAAAATTTTAATCTTTTTCAGCACAAAAAAATACTAAGGCCAAAATGATATGGTTAAAATTGAAGAATTAAATACAATTTGATATGTCCAAGTAATAACCAAATCGATTAGATATTATTTATCTAAATTATATAACGAAATAATATAGTATTATTTCAAATAAAGCATACATATAAACTAAAAAATAATTAAAATTAAAAATAGAATATTAACAATTATAATACAATAATTTGTAAATATTTATATCAATGCTCGAGCATGAAAAGATCATATAATTAAAATAATTAACGTAAGTTTTGTGACAAAAAAGTGATGAAATTTTGTAGGATCACTCTTGAAGCAATTCTTTGTATTTGTAAACTTTAGATTTAGTAAGCTGACTTAGCTTGTTATATATATATATATATATATATGTAGATATTATTTAGTCATTTTATTCCCTTCGAGAGATTTTATATCAAAGCTATAAATTCTGGAAATAATTGTATTAATATTATTGAAAACAACGTTTAGTTTTACTTGAGCTGCCCATCAAAATATTTACATCTTGGTGCAGATAAATATATTTATTCGATCACAGCATACGACATCAAGATTTTGATATTGATACTTAATTATTATTTTGTAGGAAAACAGATAATATAATATGCTTGTTGCACGGTTGCAGCACTATATAATACATAATTATTAGCAATAAGCGTGTAAGGCAATTTAGAATTATATCTTTGTTATGTATAACGACATAGTCCATGATCGTAACGCTTTTATACATGTGTAATTACAAGACAAACCATAACGTTGAGTTGCATTGTACGCAAATCAGATTTATCTTTAACGGTTTGCGCCGCCATGAACTGAATTACAGGTTACATTGTACGCGTAATCTGTGTTACTTCGCATGACGGCATCATTGATGAGCTCTTCCTTTTTGTTATTTTAGCTATTACTATATGCTTTGTGGTATCCATTGATATAAAATCATAGAAGTAAATTAATCAGGGAACTTGTAGTTGTACAAGATACTAAGCATATAACGTTATACTAATAGATTATAAGTACTTCAAAATTTAGCTATATACTATATGTTCCAGTTGAATGTAACTAAATCAACTATTAACTACTCTCTCTCTATACATATACTTAAATTTGATTAAACTATACTTTGCAAGGATTTTAATTATATAAAGTTTGATTAGTTCTTTGATTAATGTATTTTACTAGGCTAATCTGTTGACACTTCCACATATTTTATTCGTCTAAGACGTGGGAGGCAATCAAGAACTTGAACAACTAATTGTTTGTCCACGTCCGTCCTTTTATACTCTTGTTATTGTTATCATACGGCCTATAAAATAATAGCACTTTAAAATACTAACTGTTTTAAATAATTTGAAACAAATTTTAAACTGTAGACAATGGTCCGCTAATTTAAATTTAGCATAAACTTATACAGTAGACAATTGTCCGCTAATTAATATATACAGTCCAATATATCGTCACATTTCCGACGTTCAAGTGTATTTATAGACAGCAATAATCACCAAAACGTCATGTTTCGTCAAGTTTATTGTAGTTTTCTTAACCGACGTCAGACCACATCCGCTAATTATGCTGAAATTCAAAAAAAAAAATTGTCAACTGCTGAAATTCATATTAATAACAGGGTTCTATCGATTGAAATACAAAACGAGTCGAAACTAGAAAGCGACATTTAATCTAGTGCAACAAAAAGAATTGGAGTCGAGTATATTCGTATATCCAGAAAGAGATTCTAAATAAATAGGTTTCTGAACGGGCATCCTTATTAATGTATAAAACCATAGCTTAAACTTGTAAAAAACAATAAAATACATGTGTATATATATTAATTTAAGCAAATTGCCATTTAATTATGTGTTATATAGTCGCCAAACAGAAAAAAATATGGTTAGCACATAAATTAACAATTTCTATTTAATCATAAAGAACCATGTCCTGGCCTTTAGGTAAGGGGT
Organism: Raphanus sativus; assembly: GCF_000801105.2. Taxonomy (NCBI): domain Eukaryota; kingdom Viridiplantae; phylum Streptophyta; class Magnoliopsida; order Brassicales; family Brassicaceae; genus Raphanus; species Raphanus sativus. The sequence goes on along the minus strand of NC_079514.1, from coordinate 50,617,173 downwards.
CAAGACACAATTTGACTTTGTGTGCGTGTGAAGACATTCTCTTCAGTCATAGATTATGTGGATCTTATTGTCGGTTGTGATTTGATGTGACGTGGAGCAGTGCAACACAACTGCACCTCCTAATTTACAGCCGTTGGATCTCATTTTTAATTTCTATAGTCACGAACCTTTCTGCTCTTTAAGCCACGCGTAGGTTAATGCAAAACGTCCCCGCAGCTTGATCGTCGATGTTTTGCAGGATGGTGTGTTAATTTAGAAATGCACACTTGGCGTGTCTTCCAGTGTATATTAATCAGACAACTCACATGACTCGTATTCATCTGGTCCCCCCACCACAAATTGGCTCGCTGTTTGTTAACTGTTAAGTACTTGTCAATGCCTTACATCAACGGTCAGTGTTGTCTGATCAAAGTATGAGAGGTGCCTAACCGTTGATCTAGTGATTAACAGCTACTTAAGTTTAGTGTTAATTCATCTATTTTTTTCTTGTAAAAAATCAAAATTTAAAGGGAAATTTGGATGCATATACATAGTAGGATTTAAATTAAAGTTTCTAACCATGATAACAACAATAAAACTATGATATTTATGTATTAGTTGCCATATTACCATTTCTCACTTTCACCTATTCTTTTTAATTCATTTTATAAATTTTAAAAATAATAATTTGAATTTTTTATATACTTGATAAAACATATTTTTTGGTATATAACATGTTTTGAATTTTGTAAATCTGACATACATTTACAAAATGAATACATTCAATTGTTTTAAGACTCTATACTATTTTATTTACGAAAGATAAAACATAATAGTAATGTAATGTTCTTTGTTCCATCTCTCTTAATATCTTTGTTCCATCTCTATCTCTCTATATTTCTTTAATCACCAGATCGCCCTTTATCAGTCTTCCTAATTTTCATCTTTATCTTTCTTTCTTAATGTAATTTTCACCTTATTTTACTTTCTCTCTATGTATTTAATATGTAACATTCAAATAATAAATTGTTGTATTCTATTTACGAAACGTAAAATAAAATTAGAATTTTACATTCTTCCTCTCTCCACCCTCCCTCCCTCCCTCCTCCATCTCTCTATTTGATATCCTTATCTTCTTCTATCTATTCGGCACCTCCATCGTCTTTTATCTATTTGACATCCTTCCTCTCTTTCCCCTCCATCTCTCTTTTTTTCTCTTTCTTTCCATCATCTTCTGCAAACTCTCCCTCCAATTTTTTTTTATAATCCACATTTTTGCATTTTCCTTTTCTCTATGCTTCTCATATTTTCTTTTTGTTCATATATTCGTCTATATACTATACTATATAATCATCAAATGTAGAATTGTAATTTTTTATTCTTTGTAATATATCAGCTATATTTTTTACGTAATGTATTTTACATTAAACATTTGTTTTTACGAATAAATATATTCTTTCATATTGTCCATTGCTTAAACTGCATTAAATTCTATAAATAAATAGTACTTCCTCTGTATCAATATAAGTGGTTTTAAGATTTTTTCACGTAGATTAAAAATACAAATTTTAATACAATTTACATTGGTTATATAAAAATATCATTAAATAAAATTTGTTCAGCCATAAAAGAAATATACAGTATTTTTTGTAACTAGTCACAAAATTCAAATGCTATTAAACTCTACCTAAAATAGTGAGAACATCAATTATTTTGCAACAAAGAAAATTCTTTAAAAACCATTTAAAATGATACGTAGGAATTACTATAGAACTCAAATTATTTTCTTTGTGTTTGAAATAATCTATTCTATATATATATTATACATAGAATAGTATATGGTTCTAGTATATGGTGATACACACGTTCACGAGCCGTAAAGGGCTTTAATGTCTGATTATTTCAAAAAGTGACACATTTTTCAAAATCTAGATATATTTTTAATTGTCAAGTATCATATGGATATTAAATAAAGGGCTAACTGGCGTAATAGCCATATTTTGGTGATAAATTAGGGAAATAGACATGATTTTGACATAATTCACTCTCTGTCTTTTTGGCTCCCTTTCACCCGGTTATATCCCTCTAAACAACAGGTTACAGGTTTCAACACATAAAGCAAACAATGTGGTGAATTTCTGTCCCATAATAACAATGACATAATTTAGGAAATGCGTCACAAAACTTTATTGAAAATCAAAGGAAGAAAAAGATGCAGAAAGAGGAGTAGATAACAATTGTAAGTGTAAAAAAAACAGCGTTAAACAAACGGAGAAACCAAATTGTAGTTCCATACTATGTATATTAGATAGAAATAGTATAAATACAATTGTAGTTCCAATTGAAAGAGCAGCTACATAATATAGCGACAGTTGAATAGCATAATGAATTGAGGCATGTTAAAACAGTCGCCTTCGTTAATGCAGTAGCCTTCGTGAAACAGCGTTAAACCCACAAAATTATTCACCGTGTACTTAGTTATTATGGATAGTAAAAGGAATAAATAACATAGAAAACCTTGTAATAAAAAAGTATATTTCATATCAGGGAAATAGTATAGGATTATAACTCTATTCACAACCCAAAATACTAAACCTAACCCCAACATTTAAATACTGAACTCTAAACTAAACCCTATCAACTAATCATTACATTCTACATGAAAATATAAACCATAATCTAATGTTAACCCTAATATTCCATAAAATAAACCCGAATTTTCAAATTCGAGTAAGATGTATTACCATTCTACATGAGACATAGAATATAAAATATGAAAATGTAGTTGAAATCCATATATCATCTTAACATATTTGTCAAATGTTGATATGTCTATGGTTTTATGGAAGTGGTAATGCTTGCCCTAATGTTAACTCCAATCGTACATAAAAATAAATCCTATCAACTAATCACTAAACCCTACACAGAAATATAAACCCTAATCCAAGATTAACCCCAATCTTCATAAACTAAACCCTAGCCACTAATATCTAAACTCTATAGGAAATTATAAACCCTAATCCATTGTCAACTCCAATCTTTTATAAACTAAATATCTAAATTTCAAAATACCAGTAAAATGCATTTCAATTCTACACGAGCATATAGAATAGAAAATGTGACAAACGATATAGCACAAAATTTTATTCCATTTACGTTCCACATATTATTTATCTTTACAAAATCATATACACACTAATATAAGCACATATATACACCGATACAAAATTCATATTAATAGAACATGAAACAACATTAAACAAGATTGAACATTCTAAAAGTATAAACCCAGATATTAAAAGTATGTAAAGTAATTAATTTTCCTTAAATCATAAATCTAACCCCCAATCTCACTCACCCTCTAAATTCTACACCTTAAACTTTATTTACTAAATCCTAAACTCGAATATAAACCCTAAATCCAAACAACAATGTAGATGTGGTGACGAAATTTACCCTTATGTGGATCTGGTTAACGATATGATAAAACTGCGTTTTAAATTCTTAGTTTTGATCAATATGCATAAACTAAGATTCATAGAAATGATACAACAAAAAAATATAACTTAAATTTCTATTCTTAATATTCCAGAAAATAACCCATCTCCAATCATCACTAAACCCTACACGGAAATATAAACCCTACACAGAAATATAAACCCTAATACAAGTATAAAAATACGTAAATATTAAACACAAGTATGAATTCTAAAGCTAAAGAAAGTGATATTAAACGTTCGAATTTATTTCATTCCAAGTCAAATGGAATATAAATTTCTATATTTTATTATATTCCAAGTCAAATGGAATATACCTAAATATAAATAAAATTTAAGAAAAACTACGAACAACCAGAAAACCACAACCGAGTATAAATCAGATCTGACATTCACCGTCGACGATGTTGTAGATTTAACATTTATAATACCCTAGTTCCGAGTATAGCCAAAATAGAAAAGAAAATAACAGCAGTGAAGACAATCGGACGGAAAACATGAGAACTTACCGTAGTTGAACAGATCCAACAAGAATCGAGTGTGGGAAGTGGAATAAACACGATATGTTGATAGGCGCCGCTGCAACTTTATCGCCGGCGAAGGGCGTCTGATTTTCGAAGCGAAGATAAACAAAAGGAAGATGTGAAAAGAGGCAAGCCACAATCTAACTTTAACGGATAATATTAAATATTTTAATTATTTTTTGGTTATAAGTTTCACCGGTTGACAGAAGGGACAAAACAATATTAATATAGAAAATAACACCGTATATAGGACTGTTAGGGAATTGGCTAGTCTGTGAATTATACGTTTTTGTGTGGCTATAGAGCCCAATTTCCCTTAAATAAATTGACCCAATTTTATATTCATTTATTTCCATTTGCCGGCTCAAACTTTATATATAAGTTTAACCATTTACCCTGGCAATTGCACTACCTCGACTGTTTATTATTTTAGAAAAATGACTTCACATTTTTTCAATGCGCGAACCCATGGAATTTTTATCATCTTTCGGGTTATCACAATATGGGTATAATACGGTTAGTCAATATAGCTTTTTTTTAAATTACATGTACTCGTATTCGATCGGATAATTCATATGAGGAGCAAGTTGAATTATCAGTATGGACAAATATAGTATATTTTGACCGACCAATTAAATGTAGTCAAGAAGAAATTAATATGTACTAGTAAGGTGAGGACCAAAGACTAGAAAGTGATGAATTGCGTCAACAAATCAAGATGCAGATTGCAACTTCCCACCCAATAACAATTATTCATAAGAAATACTGAGTACATGTTATTAGATAATTTCCATATATAGATAATTACCATCAGAAATATATGGACCAAAATTAAATTGTTATGTGAACGTTTTGTCATCATTTAAAAACGAAAGAACATTATTGCAATTACGACCTTTAATTTGTCTGAAAGATGTCATTTGGTGAGTATGATAAGTCCATTTATTAGGGGGACACGTACCAATATATAGAACTTAACGCTACATGTGAATGTGTGTTCGTTGCCCTTTAAGAGGGGGCTAATCAGTTTTTTCACCCAGGACCATAATTTAATTATTTGCAAGTGTGATCGTATATATATAGTAATCACAAACATGTTAAGTAGATTTTATATGCTATTGAGCATTAGTTACTTTATAATAGCCAACAATAACGACTAACTAGTAAACCACTCTAGTTGAACAATTTAATATGTTTTTTTATCATCAACAATTTAATATGTTATGATTCTAAATAAAAATACCATAAATATGTACAAACTTTGATTCAGAACTCATCATGGTGGTGTCTAATCATTTGTGTTTTCATGTTGTCAGCAGATCACACTTATTTTTCTAGTTTTATTAATCGAATTTATTCGACTACCTTACAAGAAACGGCCGATTCTCGACTGAAGAATCCAACAAAATCATTCGATAAAACTAGTATGTTTTGGGAAAAAATATGGGAAAAATGGTTATTTAAATCATGAACTTTTCATTTTGGTTAAAAAAAAGCATAAACTTTCACTTGGACCATTTAAAGCATCAATTTAGTTTGACTAGCCATTTTAAACATCAATTTGGTTTGACTAAACCAAATTACACACGACGTTAACTCAGGTAACAGATTGATTAAACGGAGTTAATCGCCGTTACTAATTTCCGTTAAGTCCAAACGACGTTGCTTAAAATCTTTTTTAAAAAATGTATCTAGGGAGAATTGAACCTTTGACCTCAGACACAAACCTTGGAAGGCCAAACCACTAGACCACTTGCATATTTCTTATAATGAATGAATACTAATAGATATTATTATGCAACCTCTTCTTCTACCATAAATCTCTAAATGATTTTATAAATATTAAAAGTTAAAACTTGTAAATAGCTTATTAATTATTCAATATTTCGAGACTGTTATTAAAAATATGAAAACTTATAATAATTATTAACTTATTTATAATATTAATTTTTATTTTGAAGTATTATTTAAAATACTACTTATAAATAACTAAATGATATTAAATAATTTTAATTAATAGTAATACAAATTGATTTATAATTATTATTTTAATTTAAAATCTATTATTATTAATAAAAATTATAATTAATAATAGCTAAAAGGTTTAAATTATTAATTGGTTAAATTATTAATTATAATTTTTAATAATTTAAAATATTGTAGCTATTATTAATTATAATTTTTAATAATACTTATAGATTTTAAATTAAAAATCATAATTATAAATCAATTTGTATTACTATTAATTAAAAATTATTTAGTATCATTTAGTTATTTATAAGTAGTATTTTAAATAATAATTATAAATTAAAATTAATATTATAAATAAGTTAATAATTATTATATGTTTTAATATTTTGAATAACAATCAAAAAAATTTGAATGATTAATAAGCTATTTACAAGTTTTAATATTTATTAAATCATTTTGGGATTTTGGGTAGGAGAAGAGGTTGCATATTAATATCTATTAGTATTCATTCATGTTAAGAAAAATGCAAGTGGTGTAGTGGTTTATGCTTCCAACATTTGTGTCCAAGGTCATGGGTTCGATTCTTCCTAGACACAATTTTTTTAAAGATTTTGAAACATCGTTTGGATTTAACGGAAATTAGTAACAGTGATTAACTCCGTTTAATCAATCCGTTACCTGAGTTAACGACGTGTGTAATTTGGTTTAGTCAAATTAAATTGATGTTTAAAATGGCTAGTCAAACTAATATGGTGCTTTAAATGGTCCAAGTGAAAGTTCATGTTTTTTTTCAACCAAAATGAAAAGTTCATGATTTAAATGATCATTTTCCCGAAAAAATATATTAGAAATTTTCGACGAATTGGACGGTCGGAATCTGACAAAAATTCGTCATAGTCTTTGATGAACGTTATTCGCCTGGAAAATTTACGATGAATTTTTAACGAAACAAATTTATAATGTTTCGATCGTCTACGGTTAACCGGCTATTCACATCTGCTTACTATATTGAATCCCATCCGGTTTGGTGAGCAGTGCGTTAATTTTTCAGTGTTCAAAAATTATGTTTACTGATCGTACAATTACCGCACAACTTTTTCCTGTGTTTAAGTTTCACTCGCATGCTATCGCAAATCAATTTTTGATAGGTTATTCTTTTACTACTCAAGCTCAAACACTCTTAATTCTGAAGTTCTAAACAGATGTATACCGTTAAAAATAAGTGATTTTTGATGATATAGATAGACAAATCAATTCTTGTAAGTCTTTCTATATATGACAACTCAAGATATTACAATTTACTTCCTGTCAAATAAAGCAACGTCTTCGTTGCGACCCACGATATATCTCAAAACGCTTATTGGGCCAGAACTGAAATGGTTAACCAGCTCTGATACCACTTATAAAACCTCGACCTCCTAGGCTAATGGGACATCCACGTCCACTCACTTAACCCGAAGGCGCCATTCCGTCTGACGCACAGTGCGTTAATTTTCCAATGCTCGAAAGTTATGTTTATTGACCATCCAATCACCATATGATTTTTCCGTGCTTTGACCTCATTAGTACGCTATCGCAAATCACTTTTCGATAGGTTTCCCATTCTCCTATTACTTTAGTTCAGACACGCTTAACTATAGAATTTTAAACAGACGTGTGCGAGAAAAAGAAAACGTACTTTGATGTATCGATAGTCAAATCAATTCTCTTAAACATTTTCACATATCATAATTCGAAATGTTACAAAACTGTTTGTCAGATTTTTCTGAAAATTAACCCAAAAATAATTTAATTTTTAAACAAAATAAAACAAAAATATCTTTAATAAAATATAAAAATATAAATAATTTATAAAAAATTGAAAAATTATTATAATTTATATCCTTAATTTAACAAATTAAAAATATCCTAATTAATACATTTAATTTAACAAATCTATATATAAATTTTTTTGCAAGGGTTTTGGTATTTTATATAATCATATATTAAACATATTAAAACATTTTGAATAAGAAATAAACACATTTTAAATATTTATTAAAAAATATTTTAATTATTGAAAACATTTCTGAAACAAGTTAAGAAAATTGAATTTGTTTTTTTAAACTACTATTGCTAATCGGTAAAGCTTAGGAATATAAAATTTTAAAATATAAAATATACTTAAGATTCATTCTTAAAATACTATTGCTAACATATAAATTCTTCTTATAAATATAAATATTTATGTAGAACGTTTTCAATAATATTTTTAAAATACTGTTATTAATATAAAATCTACAAAAAAAATTTATATAAACATTTTCAAAAAATTGATAAAAATTTCTAAAACTAAAAACCTTAACACTAACAATAAATATCACTTCTAAAATTAACAACCTAACAAAATTTTAATCTAACAATCTCTATTAAAATTAAACACAAACAACAAAAAATTTTAAACTAATATTCAATCGTAAGAATAACTTCAAAATCCCTAAAACTAACTTCCAATTGCTTAAACCAACAACCTAACAAAATTTTAATCTAACAATCTTTATTAAAATGAAAATTTACATGATTTAGAATGATTTTGGAAGAAAGATTCATATTTTGCAGTGGATTGTAAACTATGTTATCTATTTATTTGTTTTCAAAATAACAGCAATATTTTATTTTAAAATGATTATATAAAAAACAGTATAGAACTTTATATTTATAACTGAAAAATTATCCGCACACTTTTGCTGGTGAAAATCTAGTATTATATTAAAAAGCGAGATGACATAAAGAAACAGAAGAAGCAAAATTATAATTCAACTGGGGTTGGTGGTGAGTAAGCTATATATAATTAAACAATTTATATAAACGATCCGCTTTTACAAAAGGTGACTAAATCAGTGAGCAAATTGCATGGATTCCTTAATCTCTTTGTGATGTGATTACAGTCATATGATTAGATAGTGATTAACATATTTAAACCATAACCTATGCCTTTCAAAGGGTAATTAGCTTTTGTTATATATATATATATATATATATATATATATATATATATATATATATATTATATTGTACCTCACTGGACGGTCGTAGCTAGGTACACAATATCCTTGTCCTTTAGAAAGTTGGCTAATCTTTTACATAGATTAATACCAATTGATTAGATCATTTTTATGTGGGAATATTGAGCTTAGATATATCGAATAATCTCCTGATTTGTTTTAAACTTGCCGATCAAAAAAGCTAATGAACCCAACCATATCATAAATATTATACTAATTAAACATATACAACATAGTTCATTATGGCAGGCACATTGTTTCAGATAGGCTAGAATTTGATATGGGTTATCATCTAAGGTTGTAATAGATACACCTTTGCTTCTTTTTAATTTAATGCAATCAAAGTTTCAAAAAAAAAACATATACAACATAGTTTGCTTATAAAATATGTTATCACTTTAAATGGAAAATATATAACCATTAGGCAATCTTTTAGTAGTCTTAAACCGTGTAAAATTAGGGTTGTCCATCAATCATTCCGTCTATCACAGATTTCAAGTTTTTCTATTCTTTACAGTTAAATCTACAGTTAATAAATCCAACTAGTGCTCAGAACTAGGATGATATAAGTTATATATAGATGTAATGTTTTGTTACAGAATTTTGAAAGAGTATATTTGTATATGTAATGTACGTACATGTAAGATATGAAATATTGCCATAGTTTTTGCCGTATGGGTAATTGACAGACAAGTCAAGAACAGATCTATTGCCATTAAAACACAAGCAGAAGTCTGGATAATGCTTTCCAAGTTCGGATAGCAGCTGTGGGGACATAGTTTTTCTAATCTCAGTTGTTAGAAAAGTTATAAACAAAGTAGATACCACAGTTTTATTGAATCAAATTTATAAACATTTTATTCAAGAACTGTTCAAATTTTCAAAATATGTGACCAAGTTTAGACACAAAGAAACCATAATCTTCCCTATTATATATGAAAATATATTAGTCAGCTAGTAACCACAAATCTTCGTAGTGTTATTGGTCACACCACTCACCATGTTATACATATCATACGTAGGAATATATTTTCTAGCATATTATTGACTGATTTTTTTTGTTTGCAGAGTCTATATAGTTCATTTATGTCTCCATTGTGGACAATAAAAAAAAAAAGCATTGTAACATTTCGAGTTGCGATATTTGAAAAGACTTAAAAAAAATAATTTGGTTTATCTTTTACGTCACACATCCGTTAAGTGTGCTTGGGTTGGAATAATAAAATTATTGGTGACCTACTAAAAAGTGATTCGTGATACCGTACAAGTGAAACCAAAGCACGGAAAAATATCATGTGGTGATTGCAAGATCAGTAAACAATGATTTCGACTTTTTGGAAAATTAATAGACCGTCATCGGATAGAATGGACCTCACGGACTAAAATAGCGGGCATGGATGATTCATTAGCCATAAGCGATCGGAGCATTACAAACATATTATTGATTTAATTAGTGTGCATGTATAGTGTATTCCTTTAAGAACTAAAATCATACGAATGACCTATTTATAAACTAAAATGCATGCGCACCCTACAAATGGAAAATAGGCTTAGAAATGTCTTCCACAAGCCATAACATTCATGATTTTCAAGTTTAACATTCGATAAACAGAGGCGGCCTTGAGGCCAAGCAAAGCAAGCATTCGCTTGCAGCCTCAAATTTCACATAAAAATATAATCTTTAAAAACAGTCCATTTTTTTGAAAAAATATACAAAACCAGCAACTTTTTCACTTTTCGATTGCGGCCTTAAGTAAATATGAATTTCAGGACCGGCTCTCCCGATAATCTCAAAAGACGAATGAAAGAAAAATGCAAATTCCGAGGATCGATATATGAACGAATTTGATACAAATATTTCCTTATTTTTACGTTAATGCATGATTACCCCAATGATCGTACAGTAAATGGTTGTTCCAAAAAGACTATATAAGATTATTAGATACATATAATTTATATTCGATCGCCTAAGTCACTTTTTCTTAGTTTGAACTTTGAATCATAATGTTTGAATCGTTCCAATCGCTTCTTTTTATTCTGTGTGTGGTGATTGGTCAAAACTCAAAAGCTTATGCAATATTGCAAAATAATTACACATATTAGGCGATAATATATAGAAGTCGACACTCGACACTTGTTCAGATTTTTATGGATCACATTAAGGGGGGTTATTGGGAGATGAATTTTCATGAATTTTGGAAATTTTGAGATTCCTTTGTTATTGGTTCTTGGATTTAATAAATCTTAATAGAATCAATTGTTATTGGTTTAAAAATTTTCAAAATCCATTCAAATCCATTGTTATTCAAAAAGTTTTGTTATTATAGATTCTCTAATTCTAACTAAATCTATTGTTATTGGGACATGAATTCTATTCATTTTTATTCATGAGACTCAACTTTCAAAATATCATATGTATCTATGTGATTTTCAAAATCCATGTGCAACTTTTACCAAATTATGTCCAAATCTATAATTCATTACATTTTGTATACCATTACACTTTTGAAAACATAATTTATATTTATAATGTTTATCATTTTCAATATATAATTAAATTTATATATATAAAAACTTTAAATAAAAAGTTTATAATAGTTTGGAAAATCATTTTCAAATTTCAAAAAGAAAATTTAAGAAAACAAAATTTTTATAAAAATGTTAGAATTTGAAAACTATAACTCGAAATATTTTAAAAAAATTTTTTTTTTATTATTCTTTATATATAACAAGTATGTCTCTTTAATGAAACCTCTTTTGGTAATCCAAGTTAATTAAATCATGATCAAATTCTATAAGTCAATGTATATACATTTTCACAATCCACATAACTTTTAAAATCAATCAACTCTTAAAATTCACAAACTCTATACAAATTCTTCTCCCAATAACCCCCCTAAGTCTTTTGTCCCCGTTATTCTGATGTAAAGTTTGCTTGATAAAATTAGTAATAATAATGTGTAGCTGTGCACAAAAGAAAAATGTGCAGCTATAACTTTTCTTAAAGAGAATAAATCTTGAGCATTCTTCTTTGATTTGAAGAAAATATATCTTAGCTAAAATGTTAAAACGTTTTGATATATTGCTAATTAATCTTTTCGAGTAACTCTAGCTTCATATATGATGAATTAATAATAAGAATTATTGTTTCGAAACATATATTCTAAGATATTTATAGAGTGTATGGTTCACCAGTTTTCATGAGAGTTCTAATTTTATAATCTACAAAATTAAATCGATAATGACATTAATCAATAACAAACATTGCTAATCTATCTGTGTGAAGCAAACAGTCCAAAACTAAAATCATACCCGTTTATGATGGATCACATTAACATGTCAGCCTCTTAAGATGACCGGAAGAAATTGTCTTTTCCATTACAACTCAATATTTACCATAGTAGGATCTGTTTAGAAAGAGTAATCAAAGATTTGTTTAACTGAGCCTGTTACAAGACTCTTTTTAGTGGAAATGAGAATATCTGATTTTGATTTTTATATTTAAATTAGCAAACTAAAACCAAAAGAACGAATCTACAGCTTTCTTCAACTTCTAGGTCCTAAAACTAACTTTCCAACGGCACTCAAAGTTCAAAACGTTTAAAATGAAACTTAACCAGCTGAACTTTTCATTTCCTTTTTTTTTTGAACAAATACTTTTCATTTCCTTGTGATCAAGAAAAAGAAACCGGCTGAGGCAGCCGATATATTCTCATTCAAGAAGGTTCATTTTTGTGAAGAGTAAAGGTCAAATCACGTCAAATGTGTAAATTTAATGTTTACAGTATTTTTCATATTTTATTCACTTATTTACCCAAATGTAGATAGATATGACAGTGGTCCAAGATTTGGAATTGATTCGAAAATAAAAAGAAAACTGAAGTGATTCCATTTTTGTTCTTAGTTGTATCATATAACTATATCTCATGGTACAGAAGCTTCCTTTTGATTGTCTTATGATGATATTTTTGCCTTCTTCCAATTTGACAATTTCTATAAAGAAATCTCTTTGCTCAGTACACGGTGTCGTTCAATGAGTGTTTATTGTAAACCGTTTATACATGGGTTTCAAATGCATTTGTTCATTGCAGGTTTTCTTTTATAATGGGCCTATAAAACAAATGCCGTAATTGTTTTTGGAACCAACACGGACCATGGAACAAACAACCTAGGATAGAAGAAGCAATTATGTATCAGTTTAGCCTTATAAGCCAGCATCCCCTAGTTGGTTCAACAATTTTTTTAACGATGATTTATTATGACATTATAATTATGAAAAAAATTACATAGATGATTGGATAACCAAGCAATATTACATGTTTTATGAGAATCTACGTTTAACTGCATCATTTTAACTGTCCTATGAAAATTCACTCTTTACCAGATTTACTTGCACTATGTTAAAAATTTCTTGTAAGCATTTCTTTCGTAATCTGCATTAATAAATCGTTTTCTGGGATTTGAAACCTGAATTTCCTGTAATCTGCAAAAAAATACATAGTCTGAGATTCGAACTTTAGACCTGGATATAGAAGCCTTTAAACATTAACCATTAGTTAGTTCAAAATTTAAAATATGTAAATAATGTATATATTTGTTTGTTGATACTTCATATTTCGACTTGTTCAGTGTCTATTGGGCCTAGGCCCATTGTATATTTACCTTGTAATTAGGTAAGTGATAAATTCAGATAGTTTTTGTAAAATCATCAAGCATAATGAGAAAGTATTTGGATCCATAAATAGATGTTCGATACGGACCCCATAAATTACAGTAAATCATATCAAAATCCATATTTATCTATTGCTAACAAAGGAAAATAATCTCTGGTTTGTTTTGAACGAATACAAATTCACAAGAATTGATATCAAAACACACAACTATTCGAATCAGATAAATGTAAATACTCCATTGCCTTTGAGGATGGGTGATTCAATCGACTGTGCCAAGAGTGATTAGCAAACTAACCTGCAGCTGCCGCATCCAATCCTCGAAAGAAGTACAAACCGTTCACGTGCTTAGCCACTCCAATCAGCATTTGTGTGACGCGATCCTGAATAATGCAAAGTCTGTCAGAGATCTGAGATTAGGTGGCAATGTAATCCATCAACGAAGAAAACTTTGGTCAAGGTTAACGATGATCCCATGACCACGGTTCCTTGTTTAAAAACAGTTATAAATCTGCCGTTTGAAAGCTTTACCAACATAGGAGCCATTTCAAAAATATCAGACAACTAATCAATGTTTTTCGTCATGTGATTTGAAGCTCATGTGTAAATGATCCAAGATTCAAGAAAGTACGTACCAGTTGGATTGCTGGTGGAGGGCGAGTTTTGTTGTTGAGCATGTGGACAAGCGTCTTCAATTGCTGATAATTCAACCCACTAAAATCTACTCGATCTTGTGAGGTGATAGCTGAGTTGAGGTGAGCGTAAGGACCAGTAATCAGAGTTTCAGCTGCGAAATGGTTAGCACGATCCATGTCTGAACACTTTCCCTTAGATGATGATGGTAAGGTTGATGATGGTAACGCACCATCACCTTGAGACATTGAAGTGGGTTTGTCCTTGTATGTTCGCCCCACCACTCTGTATATCCAATTTTTTAAAGAAATTTTCAGCCAGATGATTTTGACAACCACAAAGAATGCACTTCTGAGGTCTTCTGTCTTGAGATTGCAGGTTTCAGTTTTGAGTTTGAACTGCAAAGCCTACTCCTCCTGCTCTATCTTCATGAAGGCGAGACAGCGGCTTTGATTCTTCATCATGTGTAAGGATGTTGTATGCTTCATCAAGAGAAGGCAGTGGAGTTCGAGAAAGAATAGATGATTTAACATCTCCGTATAATGTTTCATGATTCATCAATTTCTTCAAGGGTCTTAGCTTGTTGATAGTCGGCCAAATAATGACTTGATCCAAGAATGGCTTGATCAAAGAATTGCTTTTCAAGCGTCAATGGCTTGATCCAAGATACAACCAAAGAATCATTTGCACACCAATCTTCAAAGTCTTATGGGTCCTCATCTGGTTTCGCTATGGATCCATCTTCGAAGCCGAATTTCTTTTGTGCTTTCAGCGCCAATCGTATGCTTGTGGACCACTCATCGTAATTGGGACCACACAACGAAGGCCTATAGATCATTGTTCCTTGATTGTCTCCAGCAGTGAGATAAAAAGGGAGATTGTTCTTCGTGTTATCTCCACACGTGATTTTTGTTGAGACAGCGCAAACAATTCTACATGACTTTTGTTTGTCATTGTTGTGGAGATAACACGAAGAACAGAAAACTTTGATTTGTAGTTTTTAGGTTTTGGGCTCTGATACCATGTCAAGAACTTTTGGTAGTTGTAAAGAGGATTCTTAATCGACAAGAACTTAAGGCGTTGCCTTATATACAAGTGTGTCTAAGGTATAACGATAAACCTAATTACAAGGTAAATTTACGAATGGCCTAAGCCCAATATTCAGAATGTAATGCTACCTCTCGTAAGGGTAAATCACATGTTTAATACCGGTGTAGTGTAAGATGGGATCATATGCATTAAGATGTGCTTAGTAAAGTAAGTAATTTTAGAGAAGCTAGACGTGTAAATACAGGTTTTTCTCTCTCTTGATAATGTTTTGTCTTTCTAATTGGTCTTTACAGCTTGCTTTGATGAACAATAGGTTGATGAGTCTGTTTTCAGTTAGCAAAGAAGGGTTTGACCCTATCACAGATCGGTGTCGTGGCTCTCACAGAAGCCCACAGGTGAAGAGTGTCTTACCCGAAACAAGATTTTGAGAATTTTGGAAGCTCATGATACTTTTCAAATCCCGCCAGAGTTTCCGTTAGTTAGTTTTTTATAGACTAAACTATTTAGGACATACAACTACTATTTCTTTATAGTTTCCTTGAAGGTCTCGCTCCTGAGATTTCTGAAGATTTGTATCACCTTATAATGAAAGTAGTTGCTATCCGCAAGCATCTTGAGAAAAAAGAAATACAAAAATTCCAAGTTTATGTTGCTTCTTGTAAAGAGCAGTATATCCACTGTCTTACTAGTTATTATAGAA
Organism: Raphanus sativus; assembly: GCF_000801105.2. NCBI lineage: Eukaryota > Viridiplantae > Streptophyta > Magnoliopsida > Brassicales > Brassicaceae > Raphanus > Raphanus sativus. The sequence goes on along the minus strand of NC_079514.1, from coordinate 50,601,105 downwards.
GCTCTGTTTTGAAGTAATAAATATAAAATTAGATCATGATATGCAAGATAGCACATATTTTATTTTAAATTAACTAAACAAATTTTATAACTTAATTAAATAATTTTAATTAATTAAATGCTATTTAGTGTTAAAAAGATTTTAGTTGCATAATATCTATTTTTGTAGCTTAACTAAAATTATTATAACTATTTTGTGTAATTTATCTTGCTAAAAATTTAGTTCATATTATAATCAGTTTAAATTTGTTGTTTATGATTAATGTTAAACATTTATTTTCAGGAAATATAATTTGAACATTTCCATAACTGTTTTTGGTATTACATTTATTGTACAATGTATTTATTTTCAGTCTATCTTCAGATAGTAATATATGAATAAGATATTATTTAATTTAATTTTTAGCTATTTCAACTTTTTGTTATTAATTTTTAATAAAATCTTAATATTATTTTATTAGTTGAATGATATAAATTTTTAATGATAAAACTTATTTGATGTAAACTTATTGCATTTTATCTACATGGATTATTTAATTTAGTATGAAATATTATTTAAATTTAAATGAATGTATTTTTTTATGAAAATATAAATAAAATAATTCATTAGTTTAACTGATTTGATATTAACTGAAATATTTTTTAGTATCTAAACTTGCAAAAATAAGTTATACTTGTTTTGAATTTTTCATAAATATTTGAATATTTTAGTTTATTATTTGATTTATCAAATAATTAGAAAAAACTAATAATTTTTTTAAGAACATGAATCCTAATATTTGATATTGTTTGCACACGATATTAATTATTATATTGTTGAAAGATAAACAGTAATATAATATTGTTTCCATAATTGCTTGGAGTTAGAGGTGTCTTTATTTTACTGTGCTTTTCTTTAGGTAAGTAAAGAATGTGATATACAGTATGTAACTATTAGGGGTGGACATTTCGGTTTAACTACAAGTTCAGTTTGAGTTTAGTTCGGTTTGGTTTAATTTGGTCTTAAAAGGTAACCAAAGTCAATCCAAAGTAGTTTAGTTTGGTTTATGTTCGGTTTAGTTCGATTTTATTTTGGTTTGGTTTGTGTTCGGTTTGATCTGTGTTTTATTCGGTTTAATTTGGTTTTGTTTATGTTTTCTTCAGTTCCATCGGATTGATTTTTTAGTTTTGTTTTAGTTCAGTTAAAAAAATATAATTTTTAAAATATAAAAAATCATCTTTTGATACTAAATCATTATTTTCTTCACATTTAAATATAAAAACTAAACATCACAATAAAAATATAGAAGATATAATCTAATAATTTTATATTATTATCTTCAAAACTAATATAACTATCATAAGTAATTTTTTCGGTTTTGAATGTTATTGTATGAGATTCATATTTTTTGTTTTATTTTTAGATGTGTTTATTATATTCATTTAAAAGTAAAATGTATAAAATTTTATTAGTCATTTAGGTTAAATGGTTAAGTATATTAAATCTTAATCTTATTAGTTTTTTAATTAATCTAACTAAAAACACTTCGGTTTTTCGGTTTGGTTTGATTTAAACCCAAAACCAATCCGAACTGAACTATTTGGATTGATAAAATCTTAAACCAGATGGTTTAGACATATGCTTTGGTTTGGTTCGGTCGGTTGGATCGGTTTGGTTCTTTTGCCCACTCCTAGTAACTATGTATTAAGCTTATCTTTCATCTATTTTGTGTTAATATAATTCGAGGTCAAATATGGTAGAAAACTAGATTCTTAAAATAAAAACCAATATCGTCCAATGCAAATTGAGTTTTATTCCAACTTTGCAAAATCAAGAATAACATACCGTATAATATCACAATGCAAAAAGAAAATTTATTATTTGTCTTAACACAATCTAGAAAACTATACACACTCTTTCCTTTCACTATTTCATTTATGACCAAAAATCCCACCAAGGATAATTGCTGCTAGACTGGTCTAAAAGAGATTCAGAATTGAAATCTCCCCAGTTATCGGATGAAGTCAAGCCACTATCATCAGCTTGATCCACAATGTTCATGAGCTCATGATTGGACTCTTCCTCAAACCCAAAATACTCACTCTTAATGTCATCATTACACAGAACAATCCCTTGATTTAGCCTGACTTCTGGCTCATAGTTTCCATTATCTGACCATGTGCTGCTGCTTAGAGCCACTCTTTGTTCAGCACAACATTCATCATTCCTTTCTTCTCTTGTTTTTTTTCATCTCTTCATTTAGTCTCTGCAACTGCAGATTAATAGAAATTCCCTAAACTCCATATATGGGTAATATTCTTTCTTTGCTACTATAATACTTTGTGTTTATTGATGCTTTTTGTCACTCTGATGGTAATATTCTTTCTTTGCTACTATTAAGAAAAATAATGAATATGTATGGATGTGCAAAGATTTAATTGGCTTGTTTATTCTCTATTTTCTATTATAATATATTTATAATATTCTGTCTAACTCGATAAAATACACATACATGTATATAAGTATATAATTTAAATTAGATAAATTTGTTCAAGTTTTGTTTCCATCTCTTTTTATATAAAGATGTACACGATGATGAGGAGTATGTACCTCAGAGACTAGTGCTTGCTTTTCTTTCTTCATGATTTCAAATTGTGAAGCCAAGTTATTGTAATTGGCGCTAAGAATATTATACTCTTTCTCAAGCTGCTTAGACTTCCAACGAGCCCTCTTGTTCTGAAACCATATAGCCACTTGTCTTGGTTGCAGCCCTAGCTCTCGAGCTAACTGCACCTTCCTCCTCGGCTCGAGCCTCGTCTCGGACTCGAATATAACCTCAAGTGACTTGATCTGTTCCTCACTGAACCTCTTATGATTAGTACCCTTCCTTATCTTCTTCTTGTTCATAGTCATGCCACTATTGATTTCGCTGAAGCAACTGAAAAAGTCGCCCTCTTCCATGGTTTTCACCAGATCCTGGGAGTTTCTTGCTTTCTATAGGAGAGAAAATTTTGGAGTCTTTTGTTTCTTTTGTTTATTGTTATCCTGGAATCTCTGTATTGGCGAGTGACATTGGCTCTTTATATATATGTTCGAGTTACTGTGCGTAAATACACTACTGCTACTAAGTGCCTGAGAATATTTTTGGGTGTGACAAACATTGTGGAACTACAGGCTAAATAAAATATAGGCCCAAAATTTGTGGCTCGACACGAATTGCCTCATGTCTCTTTCAGTTTAAGACGTATTTTATTTCGATGTGAACTAGTCACCGTCCTAACTGCTAGAGTGCTAGTCATATTAATTTCCCAACTATTTTATTTCTAGCTTTTGAGATTAATATGTTCTATGGAAGTTTAATATATTATACATAGGTTGCCACAAAACGGACGATACAGTTGTGATATCCTCTATCAGTCACTATTCACCGATAATAAAATATGAAATAAAAATAAAACTTATATCGTAGTCAGGCCTGATCGTAGTTGGTTACGCGTTCAAAAAAGTCATTAATTAGTAAATTTTCTCGAGTTAAAATAATTTTAATAATGTTTAAAATTTTAATAATATCTAAATAATTTTAATAATGTTTAAAATACTAAATAATTTTAATAATGACAAGGGTTTATTCCATCCAGAATATTTATATAGCTACTAAATAAATAGTGTATTTTACTTGTCCTACTATATATAGGTTTTCAGCAGCGCTTGGATAATCATTTTACAATGTTTATACATGCAAAACCACAACAATCACTGACTGCCTTTACAAAAAGAAAAGAAGAACAACAATCATCATTTAAAATGTGACCGCACGGCTTTACGATATACTTCTTTTAAAAAAAAAAAAAAAAGAAGTATATACGATATACTTCTTTTGTTAAGAAAATATTGATGGGTGAAACAGATCGTATAAGCAATAATTTTTTTTGATCGCGTAACGAGATTTCACGTTCACATATCAGGATGTTCGACGGGATCACAAATCATATGATTAATTTTCATCTGAGAATCATTGTCGTCACTCGCACGCAAATCCTCTAGAGATCAATTACGTGAAACACGTTCTGATGTGACGTTTTATTAGATTATCAGATACTAAACTCAAATCTTATCTTGATTATATTGTTTGCAAGAACTATCTTGATTATATTTTATTAGAGTATAGAACTGGTTTATTATGGTTTAATGTGATTACGTCCGGTTATGTGTAAACCGAGATATAACACTTACTATATAAGTGAATGTATTGCTTTTGTAAACGTTAACACAGAAAATAAGAAAGTTTGTTACAGATATTTTCTTCTTCGTTCATGTACTCTAAGATGGTATCAGAGCTTTGAGACTGAAACCTCAAGCGATCCGTTCTTCTTCTTCTTTCATTGACCTCTGATCAATCGATGATTCTCTCGATTGATCGTTTCTCTGCTTCGACTTGATCATTTCAAACTGATTCTCGTGAAAAATCAAAAGATGGTGGTTCTAGCAAGGAGATCGACGCGTCGTAGCACTAGACAGGCACCGTCGTCAGCTCGCCGAGTTCCTATTCCGGAAAACTCAGAAAACTCAGCTCCGACGTCGCCTATAGCTCCGATCGCAACAGAACTTTCTCCCGATAGTATCCATTCACCGTTCTACCTCACAAATAGCGATAATCCAGGTCTTTCTATCATCTCGGAAGTATTGGATGGTACAAATTACGATAACTGGAGTATAGCTATGAAGATTGCTTTAGATGCTAAGAATAAGCTTGTGTTTGTTGATGGCTCTATTGCTCGACCTATTGAATCCCATCCTCATAACCGTATCTTGTCTAGATGTAATTCAATGGTCAAATCCTGGATTCTGAATACAGTTTCTAAGCAGATCTACAAGAGCATCCTTCGTTTCAATGACGCTGTGGAGATCTGGAAAGATTTGGAGACTCGATTTCACATCACTAATCTTCCACGTTCTTATCAGTTGTCTCAGCAGATTTGGTATTTGCAGCAGGGATCGATGGATTTGGCAACGTACTATACCACTCTCAAGACTCTTTGGGATGAACTGGACGGTGCTAATTGTGTTGATACCTGTCGTCACTGTGATTGTTGCAAGGCTACTGAAACAAAAACGAATCATGCTAAGATCATCAAGTTTCTCGCTGGCTTGAATGAGTCTTATTCAGTGATCAGGAGTCAAATCATTATGAAGAAGAATGTTCCTGAGCTTTCTGAAATCTATAACTTGCTAGATCAAGACTTCAATCAAAGGAACATTATTCCAGTGACTAATGATACTGCTTTTCAAATCTCGGCTCCTGCTTCCTCTGTTCCAGTGATCAACGCTGCTCAGTCTCCTGCTCCTGCTAAACAAAGTCGACTTGTTTGTGCTCATTGCGGTTACAATGGACATACCGTGGACACTTGCTACAAGATTCATGGGTATCCTGTTGGTTTCAAGCACAAAGGCAAACAACAGTCTGACAAAACTCCTACAACTGTGAAGAATAACAACACTAAACCAATTGTTGCTCAAGTGGGATTTGTTGATTCTGTTTCACAAGTCGTTAACAACTTAACCAAGGATCAGATTGAAGGAGTTATTGCCTATTTTAATTCTCAGCTCAATCAACAAACGATCCAAGCAAACTGTGTTGCTTCTACTTCTGGCGGCATGATCACGACTCTTCCTGGTATGGCATTCTCATCATCTACTCTATGTTTTGTTGGGATGTTGCAAGCTACCAGAAATGCTCTATGTTCAGAAAATTGGATCATAGACAGTGGTGCTACACATCACGTTGCTCATGACAGGAATCTCTTCATTGAGTTAACTGATTCTGTTAGCACCTCTGTTACTCTTCCAACTGGACTTGGGATAAAAATTGCAGGAATCGGCAGTATAAGACTTCATGATTCATTGATCTTGAGAAATGTCTTATATCTTCCAGACTTCCGTTTGAACCTTATGAGTGTGAGCCAACTCACTAAGGATTTGGGATACAGAGTCATATTTGATCCGACTGTTTACTTTATACAGGATCCTACCAAGGGATTGATGATTGGGAAGGGTGAGCAAATCAGTAATCTCTACGTTCTGGATGCAGGGGATTTAGTTGGTTCTACAGTTATTCAACAGCAATATGCTTCTTGGTCTAATGTTGTTGTTGATGTAAGCTTCTGGCACAACAGATTAAGACATCCGTCTATGTCAAAAACAGATTCTATTATTGATACTCTTGGCTTTCAGCAAATCAATAAAGAACCTTATCATTGTGCTATATGTCCTCTTGCAAAACAGAAGCGTTTACCCTATAATCCTAAGAACAATATGACTAAAAATGCCTTTGATCTTCTTCACATCGATACATGGGGTCCCTTCTCTGTGTCGACTGCAGAAAGTTATAAGTATTTTTTAACCATCGTCGATGATCACACTCGAGTTACCTGGATCTATCTTATGCGCACAAAGAATGAAGTATTAACAATCTTTCCAGAGTTTATTCAGATGGTCGAGACACAATACAAGGCGGTTGTTAAAGATGTAAGATCTGATAATGCTCAAGAGTTGAGGTTTGTGGATTTCTATAAGAAGAAAGGTATCATTGCTTATCACTCTTGTCCAGAAACGCCTCAGCAGAACTCTGTAGTTGAACGGAAACATCAACACATCTTGAACGTTGCTCGTGCTCTGATGTTTCAATCTCACGTTCCACTAGAGCTCTGGGGTGAGTGTGTTCTTACGGCTGTCTTTCTCATTAATCGACTTCCATCACCTCTGTTACAGAATAGATCTCCTTACGAGCTTCTTCTTACTGCCAAGAAAGTTGATTACGATGGTCTAAAAGTTTTTGGATGTCTGGCTTACTACTCTACATCTACAAAGCAACGTCATAAGTTTCAGCCTAGATCAAAACCATGTGTCTTTATTGGATATCCTGCAGGCTATAAGGGATATAAGCTTCTTGATTTGGATTCTAATACTATTCACATCTCTCGGAATGTAACCTTTCATGAAGCAATATTTCCTTACACCAAAGCTCCGACTGAAACTTATGAAGACTTCTTTGCCTCTGCTACTGCTTCATCATCTTCTAGTACTTCTTCTGTACAGATTCCTACTGCTGATACTTCAGTAGTTGATGTTGCAGTTGCTAAAACTCCACATGTGCAAGCTCCTGATGTTAGTCATGAACCGCCATCACCGAGTGTTGTTACAGTGGATATTGATAAAGCAAAAGGTAAACGACCTGTTGATACAACTACAACTGAAGGCAAACGGATTTCTAAGCTTCCTCCACATCTTCAAGACTACTATTGTAACATTGCAGAAAGTGATACTGAGATCCCTTATCCTCTCTCTGCTTACACTTCCTTCAATAGTTTGTCTGAAGACTACAAAGCTTATATATGTGTCGTTGCTCTAATTCCTGAACCGACAAGTTTTACTCAAGCCAAGCGGTTTGATGTTTGGCTCAAGGCTATGAATGAAGAGCTTATAGCGTTGGAAAGTACAAACACATGGACTGTCTGTTCTCTTCCTCCTGGAAAGCATGCCATTGGGTGCAAATGGGTCTACAAGATTAAGATTCATCCTGATGGAACCATTGAGAGATACAAAGCCCGTTTGGTAGCTAAAGGATACACACAAGAGGAGGAACCTTTTCTCATGTTTCTAAAATGACTACTGTCAAAACGTTGCTCTCAGTATCTGCTGCTAAGAAGTGGAGTCTTACTCAGTTAGACATCTCTAATGCCTTTCTCAATGGAGATTTGCACGAGGATATTTACATGACATTGCCACCAGGATATACACCAAAAGAGGGGGAAACACTACCGCCTAATGCTGTCTGCAAGTTACAAAAATCTTTGTATGGTTTAAAGCAGGCATCACGGCAGTGGTTCTTGAAATTCAGTGGAACTCTTCTTAGTCTTGGTTTTAAGAAATCAAATTCTGACCATACTCTGTTTATTCGTTACAGAGGAGGAATCTACACTGCAGTCTTAGAGTATGTCGACGATATTATTATTGCGAGTAACACTGATGCAGATGTTGATCAGTTGAAATTTCATCTCAGTGAAGCTTTCAAACTTCGTGATCTCGGTCCTTTGAAATATTTTCTTGGACTTGAGATAGCTCGTTCTAGTAAAGGGATTGCAGTGTGTCAACGTAAGTACACACTAAGTCTCTTAGAAGATGCTGGCCTCTTAGCTTGTAAGCTTTCGTCTATTCCCATGGATCCAGGTGCAAAACTTTGCTTGGATTCCAAGGAACCTCTACTTGAAGATTCAGCAGCTTATAGACGATTGGTTGGACGTCTGATGTATTTGACAATAACAAGACCAGACATTACCTTTGCAGTCAACAAGCTTTGTCAATACACTTCAGCTCCGAAAGCTTCTCATCTCAAAGCCGCTATGAAAGTTCTTCATTATCTCAAAGGCACTGTTGGTCTTGGTCTGTTCTATTCAGTTGAGTGTGATTTGGTTCTTCAAACATTCACTGATGCAGACTGAGCTTCTTGTTTGGACTCAAGACGATCAACTTCTGGTTACTGTATGTTTCTTGGCAACAGTTTGATCTCTTGGAAGTCAAAGAAACAACAAACTGTCTCACATTCCTCTGCTGAGTCCGAATACCGTGCAATGGAGTTTGGTTCACGCGAGGTCGTTTGGCTAAGGAATTTTTTAGCTGAATTACAATCTCCTCAACATGGACCAGTTCCTTTCTTCTGTGACTCTACTGCGGCAATACACATTGCTACTAACCCTGTTTTCCATGAGCGCACGAAGCATATCGAGCTTGATTGTCATCAGGTTCGTGAGCGTGTTCTCTTTGGATTCATCAAGCTTCTTCATGTTCGCACTACAAACCAAGTTGCAGATATCTTTACAAAGGCGTTGTACTCACCACAGTTCTATTCTTTGGTTGGCAAGTTGGCATTGAAGTCTATTTACATGCCATCTTGAGAGGGAATATTAGAGTATAGAACTGGTTTATTATGGTTTAATGTGATTACGTCCGGTTATGTGTAAACCGAGATATAACACTTACTATATAAGTGAATGTATTGCCTTTGTAAACGGTAACACAGAGAATAAGAAAGTTTGTTACAGATATTTTCTTATTCGTTCATGTACTCTAAGATATTTCCAAATTTAATTCTAAATTAACCATGGTTAATTTGTGACTGTACGCCGTAAGTTATAAGCAAATAATTCTTCAAGTCTTTAGTTTAGATGCAATACCAAATTAGTCTCTGCAAACATTATGGTTCTTTAAAAAGAAAGATGCGCAAATATTCACATATAGGGTATAGTAGTTCTATAGTTTACGCGTTTGCTTTCACTACACGGAAAACAAAAAAAGATGGTAACGAGTTTATTCAGAAAAGGAAGATGATCACGAGATAAATGATTTTAGGTTTATTGACTTCCATGCATATATTTAGTAAGCAAACTCAATTGTTAGGTTTGTTGACTTTTTTTTTTTGCAAATAATTCTTCAAGTCTTTAGTTTAGATGCAATACCAAATTAGTCTCTGCAAACATTATGATTTTTAGTTACAAAAAAAAAAACATTATGATTCTTAGTTACAAAAAAAAAACATTATCTATATTATTAAAACAGAAACATTTTGTTGGACCTAACATTTATTTTGTAAATTTTTAAATTAAATACATATTTATACTTTATAGTTAAACATACATTAAATCACTAATGTTTCTTTCTTTATACTACTATCCATGTTTCCAAACAATATACTTATGTCTTTATACTACTATCAATGTTTCCAAATAATATATTTTATATACTACTATCAATGTTTCCAAACAATACAATAATTAATTTTAGTTATTTTATATCCATCATTTTCTCTTTAAAATTTTGTAAAAACATCATAATTTCATAAATTACAAAATAATGAACTTTAAAGTTGGATTATAAGATTACAAATTATGAAACTATTACAATTTCAATCAAATTAGATTACATATCAGTCATCCATCAGTTCAATCGGTTAGTTTCGGATTTTAGTGATTTTTTAATATGAATATTTTAAAAAACTAAATTGAATTGTTAGATCTCCGGATTAACCGGTATAATCCCAATCGGGTTAAATTTAAAAACATTGATTTAAATGCAAAAATATTTTAAATACACACTCTTTAAAAGTTAACAAAATATTTGTTAAGTTATTAGTGAATTTTTTTTCGTAAAATATTCCGCGCTTCCAAAGCGCGGATCAAGATCTAGTGATTCTTTAAAAAGAAAGATGTGCAAATATTCACACAGGGTATACTACTTTTATAGTTTACCCGTTTGCTTTTTTTTTTTTGCGTTTGCTTACTCTACACAGAAAACAAAAAAGATGGTAACGAGTTTATTCAGAAAAGGAAGATGATCACGAGATAAAGGATTTTAGGTTTATTGACTTTCATGCATATATTTAACAAGCAAACTCAATTGTTAGATTTATTGACTTTTTTTTAAATCCAATTAATGATTAAATTATTTCATTTTTAATTAAAATTCTTTCGACTTTGTTTTTGGGAAATTTTCTCAAATAGCACTTTTAAAATTTTTGTCACAAAATAGCATTCAAAAATTAAAATGACCAAAATAGCATTTTTGTTTTGAAAATTTAAATATTTATTTGTTGTTTTTAAATATTCGAATACATTCTTAAAATCTCAGCTCTTAACTCTGAATCCTAAGTTTTAGATTAACTAACCCAAAGGTTAATTATAAATGCATATCTATCCTTCAATAAAACTTCTTTTGATCATTTTCTTTTTTGTGATGCTATTTTTGTGACAAAAACTTGATTTGATGCTATTTGATTTTTTATCTATTTTTTCCTTCTTTTATTTCTTTGTAATATGGCCTTTTCAACTTTTATTCTAAAAGCTGAAAAAGAAAAATTATGGTATATCCGGACAAAATATATTCCTTTCATTTTCGGACTGATCATATTTTCCTTATTTTTAAAGTCCTTTGTTTGGCCACCATTTTTATAAAGGATTCCTTTCTTGGGTCAAATATATCTACTAAAACCAATATATCTTTATTCGTGATAAAAATCAAAGAGTTAGAATATAATTCGGTCATTGAATTAATGTTTATCAAGAAAATCAAAGATAATTCAAATATAAATTAAGGATTCGTCATTAAATCTTAAACAAATGGCTGAATACAGTTTGGTGTTTGTTTCTCAGAGCAATGGATTCCTTAATGAGGAATCTCTTGGTAGTATTTCATGGAATTAATTTAGAGTGAATGTTTTTCAAAAATAAAAAATCACAAAAAGTTCTAGAGTGAATGGTTTGTTTTAAAGAGTGAACGGTATGGTTTTCCTTTGGTAGACAATGTAATAGATTAGATATGGATTTCAGACAAGTAGCAATCGCAGTTGTCAAAATCAACCATTGCTGCAGTGCCATTTGGCACCATTCAGAGAGCCAAGTTGACAAAAAGATGACATGGTAATAAATTTGTGGTTGTGACTGAATATGGCGTCCGACAAATATCAGCACGTGTCGACCTTCCTTAGAGACAGCCAATGTTGATAAGAGGCGTAAGAGAAGATGATTCTTTAGTTCTTTTTTTTTCTTTCATTTTTGTTAGACTTAGAGCATCTCTATTGGTGAACCTCACGGGGAGGTTCACCAAAAAAAAATTTATTATTTTTTTATTATTTTTTTTTACTGTTTGATTTTTTTTTGTAAAAAAAAAAAAAAAAAATTAATCGACCAACTGCGGGCCGCCACTTGTCGTGGAGCCCGCGAAATAGTGATGATACAGGTTCAGTGGGAAGAGACTATGAGAGAGGAGGTTCATAGAATTTGATTTTTTTAATATTTTTTTTTTTGGGATTTGTGTGAACCCCCCATTAGTTTCACTAATGGGGATGCTCTTAGAGTTCATCGTTAAATCTTTGACAAAAAAAAGAGTTAATCGTTAAATTAGAATAGAAAATCTGGCCAGGTTTTTCGGTTTCGATTCTAAATTCAATTGGTTGTGGTTTATAAAGACATCAAAGCTCCAAAATTATATGTTGAACAATTACTTATTTCTTCTCATCAAGTCGAGTTATAGGAAACTGATCGTATACGGCTTCAATTTAAAATTTTCATCATTTCATAGATTAGATTCAGTTCAATTAATTTGCATGAATCTAACCGATCACAAAACTATTCAGAATCTTTAATATTTATTTTTAAAGGCCTCTTGACTCTTGTCACGTATTGTTTGTATTTTCTTGTATATTCTCCTAAGTCCTAACTTTTTCGCCTCGACTCGGGTAAAGTTTCTCTGGAATTATAGAGGTCATTAGCTTTAAAAAAAAGAATTATATAGGTCATTTATATATGTAATGCTTAAAGATAAAAGAAAAAAATTACTAAAAAAGTAGGAAAAACAAAGAAAAACTTTTTTGGTATATATGTAGTGTCTATACATATAATGCGGTTCTGTTAATTTATTAAACAATCTCTAATGTATTTTGCTATTTTCACCTCTAAAATAGAGGAACTCTATAATAGATGTGTGATATGCTCTAATGTATTTCTCTAAAATAGCAATCTCTATTTTATAGAGTAAAAAATAGAGGTGGATTGGAGCAATTTCACCTCTAAATATTTTTATAGAGTTGAAAATAGCAATGAGTTAGAAACGCTCTTATACCCAGTGTTTTTCTGTTAATTTATTATAGACTGGCTATAATATTTTTTTTGGGGGAAATTATGTGAGATAAGCAAACAAAAATCCATAATACAGTAGAACCTCTATAAATTAATAATCTATAAATTAATAATCTTTATAAATTAATAAATTTTACCGGTCCCAAGTTGGGCCGGTGTTAAATATAACATAAATCGATAAAATAATAAGATAATAATATTTTTAAAACTTCTATATAAATATATAGTCCCATTAAAATTATAAATTAATAATATATCTATATATAAATTTTATTTAAGTACAAGCTAAATATTATATTGTTGGTTTTATATTCACAATAAAAATTCTTTATTTTTCTTAACATTTCAATATATTTTGATAATATTTAATAAAAATATACCGAAAACCACTTAACAATTCTATGAAACATAAAAATATACATAAAATAAGATAGTAAACAATATGAAAATCAAATTTTCTAAAATTTAAATAATGTACATACGGTAAAATACAATATTTTCTTCTTTTTTATAAATAAAATATTTAAAAATAGAAAAATCTAAGTAAAGAAACTTTTGTAAATTAATATCTCTATAAATTAATAAAATTTCAAAGTCCCAACATTATTAATTTATAGAGGTTTTACTGTACATTATCTAACCAAAATCACACCTTTTTTTTTTCTTTTCCTATATCTCTCTACCCTCTCTCTACAAAGCTAATTTTACTTTATTTTTTGGTCATATCACAAATAAACCCTTTTTGGCGAGGGGAATGAGGGGGGGGGGGGGGTTCAACAACTGGCTATAATAACCTAAACTGCTATTCGAAACTGAAAACATTGACTGAAATTCAGTTTAAAGAAAACATCGAGCGAGTTCTATGTCATGAAAGATGAAAACTGATCGAATTTGAACTTACATGTCGGTATACCATATATTAGAGCATTTCCAACCCCACTACAAAACCAATTCTATTTTGAAAAAAAATTATCTTCAATCCCATTTCAAAATCCACTTCAAAATGGATGATTACTCCAAATATGGAGTAAACCAATTCAGTATTTCAAAATAGAGTTGATTTTTTTTATTTATAAAATGACTCCATGTTTAAATGTTTTCGTTTTTAATAAAATATTATTGTAAATAAGTATAATAATATTTTTTTTTGAAAAAATAAGTATAAAAATATTTTTTTTGAAAAAAAATAAGTATAATAATATTGTTTTACTATATATATTATAAAACTTATTGTTAGTATTTATTAATTATATAAACAACCATCTGATGAACTATTTTATGCAAAAAATAAATAAAATAAAACATAAAAGATATGTAGTGAATAATTATACTTATTCTAATAAATTATTTAAGTTGATGTATTACTATGTTCAAGCTATGTAATTTTTAATGTAATGAATGTTTCTTTTTTAAACCTTGTCGAATAATTTTAACTATATAATAAAAAAATAATTTAATATTGTATTTAATAAAGAGTTATAAAGTAAAAATATATTGTTTTGAAAATAATATAAATAAAAGATGATATTACTAAATTTTAAATAAATATTAAATATTAACTATTTAATATTTAATTTTGGAACAGAAAGTAGAATAATATATTAGATTAAAACTTAACTCCATTTTGCAGTTACTCTATTTGGGAGCAGAAAACAGAATAATACATTTAGGGTGTGATTGGTTACAAGTGGCGTAACTGGATGAAAAATAAAAGAGAAAATAAAAAATGGTGAAAATGTGTTGCGCTGGTTTCCACCTCATTTTAGTAGAGAAATGATTCACCAAAACCAATATAATTTTCTCTTATTTGCATTTTCACCTGATTGGTGAAAAAAAGTTGGAATGGGAGTAAAAGTCAAATCTAGAATAAAGTTTTACTCTATAAATGCTATACAATCATACCCTTAGGCCAAGTCCAACCAGACGCTATAACGTTAAAATAGTGTAGGATTTGACGTTTTCTTTCTCCAATGGCACGGTAAAACAAACAGCAAAATAGTGGGATTCCTTTATTTGCTACAGTGTCACACCATATTTGGTGTTGTACTGTAGCGACGGCAAATCTTTTTTTATTATTATTTTTTTCAAAACTATTTCCTTTATGTCAAATCAAAGCTGTTTATTTACATATTGTCTATCTAACTGATTAAATTTGATTTAGATTACTATTTTATAAATAGATCAGATAAGAAAAATAAAAATATATAACAAAATTTGATTTACACATTGAAAATTAACTTACAAAATAAACTAATACTTTAATATAACTGTTATATAATATATTTATATTGACACAGAAATATTATTTTTATTATAGTTTTATATTAGTTAATAGCTTTTATTCATAAAATATTAGCATTTATCAAAACAAAACAAAGACAAAAAGAATCTTAGTTAATAATATAATAATAAAAAATATTTATTTTAGTGTAATATTTGGTGTTGTGGTTGGAGAGTCAAAAAAATTTAGTGCTAAAATTACACTAAAATGGTGTTGTTTTGACACTAAAATAGTGTTATGGGTTGGAGATGCCCTTAGTTATATTCTTATACACGCGTATACTGATATACATCAAATTGATACTAATATCCACCTTATTCAAGTATGTCCATGATGATATGCCGGTCCAATGAGGAAGAGACATTTATTTAGCCACTGTCCTAAATATAAATCAATTACAATGACCTTTCCAGTTATTTTTACTTTTGGTAAGGCAATCATTATTTTATGGATGTTACTTTCTTTATAATGTATTTTAGGATTAAATTATCTATCACGTGAAACTCTATAATCAGGTGTTTATTAACTACATACTGAGCTCGTGATAGCAATCAGCCACCAGCATGTGTCGGATTTTAACGGTGACTTATGGGAGATACCATCGTTAGAGGAAGGATCCTTTTACCGACTATTGCCGGATGTGGGACTGGCTCTTCTAGCAAGAGGAGAATCATGAACTGCAGAGTAAAGAAACAAACCAGACCTGAGTATCTAACCTAAATTCAAATCTAGTTGACTCAGATGAAATGTAAACACAAAACAAAGTAAAATCGGATTTGCAGAAAAGATAAAACGCGAAAAATATAATCTTAGAAAGCCTAAGTTACAAAAAAAAAAGAAAAATATAATCTGATATATGGATACAAACTATGATTGAAATAAGAACAAAAAAAAAGATAAAGAGCTTCTCTAAAAAATTCACCGGACAACTATAATTGATACTACGTTTTACAAAAAAAAAAACTATAATTGATACTTCCTCAGTTTTTATATATAAGTAGTTTTGGAAATTTTTGTTTGTTTCACAACGTAAGTTGTTTTCAAAGTCTAATGCAAAAAGTAAAATGATAAAATAATATTTAAATAAAAATTTGAAAACAAAGTTAGAAATGTGATTTGTTATTGGTTCTTTTTCTCTTTAATTAAATGATAGAGTTATAAATGTTTTAAACTAAATACTTGTGATTTCAGGCGAAATTACTTACAATAAAAAAACAGGGGGAATATAATTTTGGTTCTCGTAATGATACTATGGCTCAGTTAAGATAGTAATATGATGGTCCACGTTTTGCATTGAATATACAAAATAACTTCTTTAAATTAATATTCGATAAATTAATATACACTAAAATTTCTATAAATTAATATAATTTTATAGTCTCAAAAATTGAGTTTTTGATTCAATTAGTATATCGATAAATTAATAAAATTATAGTTTTAGTGTAATTCCAACATTATTAATTGAAAAAATTGCCAAAACGGAATAGAAAAACAAGTGCATTGTCCCTTTGCCATAATTTCATTTTTTGCTTGTTTTTGACTTTCATGTCCCTGATCAACTTTAAAAATTCATAATAATTATTTTAAAAATCAGAAAAATATGAAAAAATATACAAATTGTACATGAACAAGAGACAATCATATGAAAAATAGTTTTGTTGATTAAATATAAGTAGATCATAATTCTATATTCTGGTCTACGGCTCGTAGACAATCTAATCTACCGTCTACGGGCTCGAAGGTAACTGGTTCTACTAATCACTTACATATCTACGGCCGTAGACGGGCAAATCCACTGTAAAATATAAATCTACCATCGTAGAATGAACCGCCTGCCATGTTAACTTAGTTCTGAACTACGGTAGATTTCATTTGAGCAAATAATCTGCCATTATAGAAGTACTCTACGAAAGTTTAACAAAGTAATCTACGAAAATGTATTTCCCTACCACAGTTGTATTGCACAATCTACCCTCTTATCTATATTCTACGGGAGTAGATGGTTCCCTCTACCGACGCGAAAATGTTAATTTTCCTTAAATATCTCCAAAATCTGTTAAGTGTATATTTTTGAATCTAAAACTTCCTAAATTTTAGTGATTTTCGTGTTTCCTAAATTAATTTTTTTAAAAAAATTAAAAAACGTGATCTCCTTCTTCCTCACACACGTTATTGAGATTTTTTTTAGAAATCAACCAAAAATTTTGAAGCTATTGTTGAAGATGCATATTTATGCTTCTTGTGGGGTGTGGAAATTCAGTCCCCTTAAAAGATGGGAATTTGCTGTTGATGAGAAGAAACGGGGTAGAGTATTGGTTGTGGAGTTGACAAGTTCCTTTGAATATCTAAGGATTTTGGCTTTTGATGATTTTGGAATAGACCAAAACGAGTTTGAGCTGGAGTTAAGCTACTTACCTATAGAGTTAATCGGTGCAGTAGACTGTCCGCCAGTGATCATTGCGAATGATAGACAAGTCAAAAATTTCCTAACATATGTACGAGGAAAAGCTTCTACAAGGTTGTGTGTGTCAACTTCACCTATCAATGGAAACAGCGAAGACTTTGAAGTTGATATGAAGGAATCCAACTCACCTATCTTATTGTTGTTGGCTACTTGATTTACTCGTTTTGCTTGCTTTTGGATTTTCATGTTCTACTTGATTTACTCGTTTTATCATAATTACTTGATTGCTTTTTGTACTCTACTTCAAACTGCAACTACCTGCGAAGACTCTTGCATAAAGTTGTAAAAAGAAGCTGAATAGAATGACATATCAATTGTAAACAAGAAGCCAATAATGACCCAGCAATTGTAAGCACAAATCCAATAATCTCAGACAAGAAGTTGTAAACAGAAGCTAATTATAATGAGCATCACTAGATACCAAAGTCAGGCTCGTCGTCTTTGTATTTCAGACCAGTAACCGCATGGAATTCTTGCATCGCAAATCTGAGAGGCCTCCAAGCATAATGGAACCACAACTCATGACGTTTTGCGGTAAGAAGCTGCTTACAAGCAAAGGTGTGGATCAGTCTCCCCGAATACTGAAGCTTATGCTCATAAATTGCCATAACCTGAGCAAACAGCGGATCAGCCAACATTTCTTTGTACTATGCCTCAACGTACTTCTCCACCTCCTCAAGTATAGAAGTTCTACAAGTGTTGTTCACCTTCTCAACTTGTGTTTCGGTACCCTCTTTGAATAGGCATTTAGGCAACTGATCCACCGTCATACCTGTGAACAATGAGACAAATACAATATGAGTTCAAAAACATCAAAAAGAATTAAACTTTGATATCATATACAGCTAAATCATTAACACAACATAAATTGAATACCTATCAAACGCAAACTATTTTAAAAAAATTAAACTTTTAAAAGGCCAGATAATGAACAATTAAAAATTAAACTTTTAAAAGGCCAGAGTTATACAAGCTTTTGAGATGTTAAAAAAAGACAGACAATGACCAATAAACAACAACACAAACGTTAACAGAGTGATACAAGCAATCCGTAACCACAAAA
Organism: Raphanus sativus; assembly: GCF_000801105.2. Taxonomy (NCBI): domain Eukaryota; kingdom Viridiplantae; phylum Streptophyta; class Magnoliopsida; order Brassicales; family Brassicaceae; genus Raphanus; species Raphanus sativus. The sequence goes on along the minus strand of NC_079514.1, from coordinate 50,582,632 downwards.
AAGTAACTTTTAGCATAGAAAATCATGTAATGAACATGGTCATGTTACTTGGATGATTTCATTACTCTCACGTTGATTACTCATCGTGCTAGTGCTACCATGTACTAGCAATCTCTAAAAGCAAGCATACATTAATAACTTATAAACCCTTAGGAAACCAAAGAAGGTTCCACTCATATAAACTAAACTAAAGTAATCAACATAACATCAATTGTCTTATTTATAAGAAGAAAGTATTCTTTTTTTTTTTTCAAATGAACTACAACTTGAGATGTTTTAGTTTTAAACAAAGTAGTTTTAGAGAGCAGTTTTTCTTCTTTAACAAAGGCTATGTCGGGAGATGTAGACAATCACAACAACAACACAAGAGTTATACAAACTTTTTAGATGTTAAAAAAAGACAGACAGTGACCAATAAACAACAACACAAACGTTAACAGAGTGATACAAGCAATCCGTAGCCACAAAAAAAAGTAAAGCATGACAGATGCCAAACATGAAAAAGTATAAGAAACTTTGATAGCAAAAAAGAAAATTTCATAACATAGATACCTAAATAATTCTCAGAAACTAGAAACAAAACCTATCACACTAAGATACAAAGACATGCAAAAAATTCCCAAATCCTTATACAAACCTGAAAGTCTCGATTGTTTTGCTTGAAACTAGAGCTGAGTGTGTGAATTGCAGAGCGGCGAGGCAACAACTTCAGTTCCTGGCGAGGTACGAGCTTCTGTGTTCGGCGACTTAATTGACAACGAGACGCGAAGTGAGCCGGAGGTTCGATTAAGAAGAAGAAGACCACCGGCGGAGTGCTAGCGGTCAGAAGAAAGACCGGCGACGGCAAGGCGACCTCTGAGAAACCGAGGATCTGAGAATCGCCTTTTGCTCTGTATCGCCAAAGGAGAGAAACGATATTAGGGTTGAAACACGATTTGAGAATTTTCCCCCTTTTGTTTTATTTTCCCTTTTTTTTTTTTTTAATTAATTATATTTAAAAAAATCGAAATCATTTTGAATCATTTTAGATGAGGGATGTAATTGGGTTTTCTAAAAAATTTATACCAAGCGGACAATTTATGTTTCAGATTATGGCATAGGGACAATGTATCAGTTTTTTTGTTCCATATTTCCAATTTTCCCTTATTAATTTATAGAGTTTTCACTGTATATGTTTCCAAATCTGAAGTGAGCTATTAAAAAGAAGGAATTTTTAATAAATGAAATGGAGAAAATAATGGAATAAAACGGCATGGTTTTCATTATTAAATTAAAAAATAAAATAAAAATGGCATATACCATTGTAAATTTCTCAAATAACCAATGAAAGAATCCTATTAGAGATTCTGCTTTAATAGTATAGATCAACATTAACTTTGTGCAAATTATAAAATCAAAAATGTAAAATAATTTGGTTTTGCATATGGTTTCGGTTTAATCTGTTTTACTAAAACTTTCTTTTATCTTAGTTCCAACTGGTAAAAATTACGTAGCCAAACACATAAATCAAAGGCATAGTTTATATGAACAATATAATAACTTAAATCAAAATAACTATAACGTATTACATTTACTGTCAATTAATATTTCATTCCATATAACTTTTTACTAAATAAAAAACTCTTTCAATTTCCCTTATTTTAGCCAAACATATAGAAAAAAATTCTTTTTAATTTATTTTTAGAATCATTTAGGTATATTCAAGAACTCATTCAGAAAAAGTTATTTTTTTGTGATTAATTTTTTGGGTTTTGAAATTAGACTCTGCTTGGATATTATAAATTTATGTGTGGGGTTCGAATTGGTTCCTCCCGAGTCCGAATGATTTTGATTCTCATGTATATATGAATATCTAAATAATCAATGTATCTGAAACGGATTCGGATATTTGTGCAAAAAATAATCTTATTACCTGATTCAGTCCGATTCTTTGAATACAGTTATTTATACGGTAACATATCTAAAATATATAACACTAATCATAAAAACGAATATCAATTCATAAAAACGTAAAATAAATACACCCGCGGGAGCTTATATATTTATTTATTTATTTTTACTTTTTTGAAAAAAGAATAATTTGTAAATTTTTGAGGCTTCAAATACATTCTGGACGATAACAGTAGTTACAATCCGATCCGAATCGAACACAGAAGAAACCAAACCGAATCTTACTCGATAATTAGTAAAACTTGAATGAAAGATATGAGTACAACACCAAAAATCCTAAAAAATGAAACAAACGAACCAAAACCGAACACCCCCCCCCCCCCCCCCGCCCCCGCCCCGCCCCAACCAACCAAGGCAAAAATAAAAACAAAAACAAACAAAGTTGAAACTCTATGAGAGCTGAGAGGATGGAATTGCTTCCGTCTTCTGTTACCCAAGATGGCATCCCGAATAAATCTGTCAATTTGCTTGAAGATTACCGTTGGCGTCGAAGATATTCCGTCATGGAGTCTACGGTTCCGTTCTGTAGTCACAGTCATGATCTTCATGGCCATGGAGATAATGCTGAGCAATTGTTGGAGAAATCAGAGGAAAGGAGGAACATCGATGTGCAACGAGCTTATCTTCATCCTCTTGGCGAGCATTGGACTAATGATTGGAGAGGGATTGATTTGGTATAACCCTAAATGGAAATTAATTAACTTGATCTGCATGTTAGTACTTTCTATTATTTTTTAGGGATAACCATCAAGGTGCTTCGAAACATACTTGATGTTCTAATGGAGAGTACACCAAGATAGATAGATGCTAAGCAGCATGAAAAAAGTCTAATGGAGATTGAGAAAGTGGTGTCTGTTCATGAGCTTCACATCTGGGCAATCACGGTTGGAAAGGCTTTGTTTTCTTGTCATGTCAAGATTAAACAATTAGTTTAAGAACTTTTTGCACTTTCTTTCTCTCTTTTTCTAATTGTTTTCTTTTTCTTAAATCTTAAGAACCCTCTAACAAACCATTGTTAGAGGTGCTCTTAAGACTGAGATTGTAGACAAAACTGGGACATTTTATAGTACAACACTGTTCAATGCCGTATAAGCCAAGGTATCAATAATATATAAGATTCCCTAGTGTTATTGTATCTATAGAGTCAATTTTTTTTGTTTTAATTGCTAGTCAATATAATAGACAAAGCCCACAGTTAAGAAATCATTAGAACTTTTTCTTAACAGGAAATCATTAGACTTGATGGGAACAGGCATAATTTCTGTAGCTTTTTGAGCCTTGAAGAAAAGAATGGTGGTGTGTAAATATGATGTTATCTCTCATACAGAATGACCGAGTCATTGAGATATAATGAGAAAGATGACACAAACCCAATAGAAGCTCTCTTACCCATGATTTGTCTCTTTTTTACCTTCTTCTGTGTAATAATATAAGAATGTGAAAAAAAAAAAATAAGAATGTGCCCACAGAGTCTCTGTCTCTACTTCAAGACAAAACTGCATCCATCAATAATATCTCCCTCTCTCCTCTGCTGGGACAAAGGCCTTTTTCAACCCGAACAATTACGATCGTGCCAAATACTACCTGAACAATTGATCAGTGCCAAATACGACCTCAACTCAATTACAATTCAAAAATACTACCTAAACTTTTTAAAACGTACCAAAATCTATATTATCCGTAATATAAGTTAGTCAACCGTTAAAAAAAAAAACGACGACGTTTTGGTTTAATCCTTTTCTAAAAAAACATATTCATTATAGGATTCGAATTAGTGTATTGATACACTTTAAAATCGACACTAACCACTGAACTAAAGTAAATGTTTGATATATTATTACGAATTCGAAAGTATATATACTACTATATTTCTTCATCTTCTCCAAATAAAATTTTGGTGATAATTTTTACTCATTTCTATAAATATATTAAAATGTTTAATAATTATCATATCTTTAATACACTTATATTATACTAAAATATAAATAATAAAATATTTTAAATGATACAAGATTAAATATACTTAAAATTTTGATACTATTTATAAAGTTTTCTTATATAAATTATTGTAATTTTAAAAATTTGAATGGTAATTTTTTTTTACAAATTAATATAATATATTTATAGTAATGGAGTAATATCATAAATTTTTAAAATTACAATAATTTATATAAGAAAACTTTATAAATAGTATCAAAATTTTAATTATATTTAATTTGTGCAATTTAAAATATTTTATTATATTTATATTTTAGTATAATATAAGTATATTAAATATATGGTAGTTAAAAAATATGTTAATGTATTCATAAAAATGAGAAACAATTATCACCAAAGTTTTATAAAAAAAAAAACAGGGAATATGAAGAAGTATATATCAAAAATTTACTTTATAGTTCAGTGGTTAGAGTGTCTCTTTTAAAGTATATAAATGCACGGATCCGAATCCCAGAATGAACATTTTTTTTTTAAAGATTAAACCAAAACGAAGTTATTTTGTTTTTTTAACGGTTGACTAAATTATTTTACGGTCAATTTAGATTTTGGCACATTTTAAAAAATTAGGCAGTATTTTTGAATTATAATTGAGTTGGGGTCGTATTTAGCACTGATCAGTTGTTCAGGTAGATTTTGGCATATTTTAATAAGTCTAGGTAGTATTTTTGAATTATAATTGAGTTGGGGTCGTATTTAGCACTGATCAATAGTTCAGGTAGTATTTGGCACGACTGATATTGTTTGGGTTGAAAAAGGCCCTTTTCCTCTCCTCTGCTCTGCTCAGCCTCACCAACTCTTCTTACAGTACCAGAAGTTATATACATTTTCTTACCATTCAGTTTTATTACAGCTCCTCTATTTTTCCTCTCTACTCAATAGCTACTAAAGAGTCACTGCTCTATATAAAGAGTAACAGTTACAAGTCTAGAAAGCCTCAGAATCAGAAGAGAGTACATGAGTTTCCTCTCCTGCTTCTTTTGTGCTTCTTAACATTTATTGTTATACACATCACTACATAATAATACATAGCAAACATAAAGCTCTCAAATGGAGAGGTTTCAAGGACAAATCAACCCTTGTGTATGTATATTTTGCTTAATTTGGGAAGCTTTTACCCTCCTCTCTTTTATCGTTTACTCTTTATACTAACGAGTCCATATACTTTGCACTCAATGCAGAATAAAATTACACTTCGTTTTCAATCATTGGCCTCACCGGTTATAACCTCATGACTCCATCTTTCTTGCAGTTTCTTGATAGAAAAACAGATGCAAGAAGCCTAGAAGTTCAAGGGTTTGCAGAGGCACAAAGCTTTGCCTTTAAAGAAGAAGAAGAGGAAGAGAGCATGCAAGATACAGTGCCATTTCTACAGATACTGCAAAGTGAAGAACCGAGCTTTCTAAGGCTATTGTCTCTTCAGAACCTCAAAGAGACTTGGGAAATCGAAAGGTTTCTTTCACACGAGGGTTATCCACACTTTTATCAGAACCAAGTTTCAGCATCATCCATCGAAGGAACGAAACAAGCTTTGTCTAGTCAAGAAGCAGACGTGATACTCCTCCGTTCTAGTTCTTCCCCAACACAACACAAGCGCAAGAACAGAGACTTGCTGGCTCCTTATATGACTCGAGAGAAGAGGAAGAGGAGGAAAACTAAACCAAGTCAAAACATTGAAGAGATAGAGAATCAAAGGATAAACCACATTGCTGCTGAACGAAACCGACGGCGACAGATGAATGAACATATCAACTCTCTCCGTTTACTTCTCCCACCTTCTTACATCCAACGAGTAATCTCAACAACACAACCTCTTGACTTTCAAAACCCTAAAAATCTCTCAACTTGCAGGGAGACCAAGCATCCATAGTGGGAGGAGCAATAAACTACGCGAAGGTCCTCGAGCAAATCATACTATCACTTGAGTTGCAAAAGAGAACGCAACATAGTAGAGTAGAAAACAGAGTTCATGAAGATGAAACTTGCGCCCCAAGAATCGAAGCCACATTGATACAAAACCACGTTAACCTTAGAGTTGTATGTCGGAAGAAACAAGGACAGCTTATAAAAGGAATCATCTCACTCGAAAAGCTTCGACTCACTGTTCTTCATCTCAATATCGCGACTACGTCTCATTTACTTGTCTCTTATCGCTTCAACCTCGAGGTAACTAACTATACCATTCCATGTCTGTCTTAAACTTCAATCTAACACCAACATTGAAAATGTGCAATCTTTAATGACAAAAAAAAATCGTTTTTTTTTTCTTATAGATGGAGAATGGTTGTGAACTTGAATCAGCCAACGACATAACAAAGGCGGCACATCAGATCTTTGATATTTGATTAAAATAATTAGTAAAAATAAAAATAAAAAGCCGACAATTTTTTTTCGTTCTTTCATTTTCTGACAGACGAAATTTAAATTCTGTTTTGTTAGTATATTATTTGGAATTTTGGATTATTCGATCATGTTTTGAGACTTTGGGAGTTTCGAATGGTTTAGGGTCCCATCTAATTAAAGTTTGACCTTATGCTTATTTATGATAATTCATCAATCATGGTTTGACTTTTGCATCTATTCTAAGGGTTGACTATCTTGTGCTAATTGACATTGTAATTAAGTGGTCTTGTCCTTTTTTGTAATGGTATGGTCGTATGGTGTGAGTGACTTGACTACATAGAAAGTAGATTGCTGTAATGGTCGAATCTTAAAAGACAAATAATAATTGATGTTCAAGAAAGAAACCGTTGTTATGTAGTTTTAATAGCTTGTAATATGAGTAATGAGCCCACTGGTTAAGCCCAGCGGCTACACCGGAGAAGAAGGCCGGAACCAAAAGCTGACCAGTCGCTGATGCTATTGAAGCCATCAGAGGTCGGAACCTGAACCCAATTCACGGGAAAAATGCCGGAGAGCCACCAGCGAATAAAACAAAGAACGATTATCTCTCTCTGAAAAACGAATATCCTGAAATTTTTATAGAAAAAAACACTACGTGAAAGGTCACGTACCTCAGCCACAAATAAAGTTTTATAGTCAGTTTAGCCACTTTAGGCCCAATGCTATATGGAAACAAGGGTAGAATTGATCTGCGGAACAAAAGAGCTCTGACTCGAGTCGAGGGAAATTATCGAAATCCAGGATCTGTGATTTGGATACAGGCCACTAATGAGCTATAAGTTAGCCCATTTTTAGGGTTCTTACATTAGCCTAACCTATAAAGCATCTTTTTCCTATTTATTTTCCTGATACGAATCTCTTCTCTTCTTTTTCTTATACATAGAAAGATGAATATGATAATGAAATGTAACGGACTTATACATTCATTAGTTAGGATCTAATGACGTTAAAAACAAATAGTACTTAAGTGAATATAGCATTTCCATAATGTTGGTTGAAGAAGAGAGAAAGCGACTAAACCTAAGAAACAAAAAGATCAGATTTGTAAAGGGACAATGTAGCCTCTTAAATGTGAAGCTTCTAAACACGTATTACCATGCTAAGAATATTTTGGTATATATAAGAAGAAAAGTTTCTAGAATTGAAAATAAGAATTTAGACATCCATTTTTAATATAATTGAATTTTTTTTCCAGCTAACTTAGGTTTGATTCCTCTGTCCATGTTTCACCCCCCCCCCCCCCCCCCCCCCGATATACTTTTGCATTGTATATATTTTTAATTCCATATGTTTGTTTCTTATTTTCTGATTTCTTATGTTTATTCCAAGGTCAATTAAACACCACCAAATATAAAATAAAGTTTAGTATTTTCTGACTTCTTATGATTTCGCATTGTGTGTGTGCGCGAACCCTAACGGAGAGAGACTATAATGAGATGAAGTCTAGTCAACACTAAAACTATTGTTATAACCATAAATTTCATCGGTCTGCATTTTTAAAAAGTAATTTCTTCTTCTTGTTGTTCAATCAAAATTATTATATATTATAGTAGTTGTATTTATTCATAGTTGTTTAGACCCTTATCTAGCATCGAAGTCGGGCTTGGATGGTTGGCATGGAATCAAGTAGATAGGTCAAGTTAAAGAGATATGACTCGACTTCGATAGTAAATTCCAAGCTCGATCTTGATTAAATCAAGAGAACTCTGAGATATCAGCAGTTGAATGGAGAAAAAGATATAAGGAGATAGCAGCTCACTAAAAGAGTATAAGGACATTTTCCTCCATTCCTCCATGCTTCATAATTTACTCAAAAAATAGATTAGAAAACGGAGTATAAACAAAAAATAAAAAATTACTCCATTTGTGAAGTAATCTTTTATTTTTAGTTCATACTCGAATTTGAAATAAATTATGCAGTGGAAAGAGAGGTAGAATACATAGACAACAATATTCATGAAGCTTTCACTCAAACAGATCAACCTAGCTATGTTCATCATACTCTTGTTTTATTTTCGATTATTGTTAACATTTTGGATCTTGTAATTTGATAGTCCTTAATATGATACAATTTTGCCAACTTGATTCTGATTATATCGTTTTTATTCCGAGAATTTTATGTCCACAAATTACTTTTTTCTCTAGTTTATATACACAAACATTTACAAATACTTAGTGTGAGTTTTAGAATATGTAATGGTAAAGTAGATTATTATTTTGGATTAAATATCTATTTTGGGTTTAATAGGTTATGTTATTACGCAAGAATTATGTATAATAACTCCATATCCAAACGAACCAATAATGAGTAAGAACTATAATAGTATAATGTATTGTATATAACATTCACTAGGTTCCATCTTCTTTTCAGTCAGATTCTTAATAACTGTATCAGCTAGGTAGTCGAATTGTCTCCTATATGTACAATATTCTTGGTAGCTATCACTGAGATGAAATAATCATACTAAGGTCTAGAACTAGTATACAAAACCAAGTGAGAGAAAATTGTGGACAAAATCAAAGATAGGAGCGTATAAAGCTTGTGTTATCATGAAACTTTTCAAATCCATGCTATAAATAAGAACACTTTCTTTGAAAAATAATCAACAAAATGTCACATAAATAAAGAAAAAGTTATTTATTTGATGAGTATTTGGAATGTTCAAACTCATTTTAAACTAATAACTTAATTTCGTTTGATTTATGAGATATTGTTGTTAAGAGTTTTTAAAAGATGGACGTGCTCTAAGTACAGTTATTAAAATAAATTAGATTGTTTTGTGTTAGAAATGGTTGGCTAGGTTAGGTTTCGACATTTTACCTGGACTCAAAAATAATAACTGGAACCGACTCGAAATATCTGACCTGAATCCAAAAAGAACGATCCGAATAGATCCGAACCGATAAAAACCAATTCATACACGACTTAAAAACATGAATATCCAAAATTATGGTTTTTGTATTCTATTTTCTATATTTTATTTTATGATTTAATTGAATTTTTTTTTTGTCGTCGACTTTTACAGACTCATACAGACTCTGTAAACCAGGTTGGTGGCTCTTCATCCATGTGCACAACAAAAGACGCTTGAGTTCTAGCCCCACGTGCTAGTCTGTCGGCCTTCCGATTGTGTGTGTGTGATACATAAATGATATCTGAGTTGTGAAAATTGTCTTGCAAAGTCTTGATATCTTCTAGATAAGCTGCAAAAGCAGGCCATTCCTCTGGTTCCGACACCATCTTTACCAATTGAGAACAGTCTGTTGCAAATGTAACCCTAAATTGATGCAAATTCCTCATACACTCCATTGCCCAAATTAATGCTTCCACCTCAGAATGAAGAGAAGATAGAGAAGCACGAACATTCCTTGTCCCTATTAATCCAGCAAATCCTTGAAGAGTGCTATACCATCCTTGACCAGAGTAAACTTCCTTGTCCTTCCAAGAACCATCAATGAAACACCATCTGCCTGGTATTACCGGTAAATCCGGAATTGGCCGGTCAATTACCGAGGTAGCTAACGATTGTGCATCTTCCCATATTTTTGCTTCTGTTACTGCTATTTTCAGTGTTTCACTAGGATCAATATCCAAGTTACTGAAGACCTTGTTGTTCCTTCTTTTCCAGATATACCATAAAATCCATGCAAAATGATGATCATCCATTTTTGGTAAAACTCTCCAAAATAGATGATCCGTATTCGTGTAGAGAGACTCAGTTGGGAAAATTGTTGGATTAGATGGTATCTGGGACAAAGCCCAAACTTGGCGTGCCGGAGGGCATTTTGAAATATTTTTTGTTAACCATTTTGTTATTATTTTATGACATTTTAAGTAATATGAAACTTTAAATGTAAACTTTAGAGTTCAAAAATGTTTTATTTTAATTACTAATAGTTTGTTTTAAGTTATTTTGTAAAATTTTAGATATATATGATATATTTTGACTTTTGATGGAATTTTTTCATCATTCTTCATATCCTAAATACTCAAACCTCACCCGGATCCTATAGAGCACTAAAAATTATAGATCTTTTACAAATATTTTAATTATAAACTCTAATTAACTTGGATCCAAAAACTGATCTAATATGAACCGAAAATTTAGAAGCATCTATTGGGTTTACCTGTCTAGAATCCAAAAGATACCAACCCAAAAGGACTCTACCGGAACTCCAATTAAAAGATCCGAAGGCCAAAACCTAGGTTAGGTAAGAGCATCTTTATCAGACAGGACTTTTAAAAGTCCTTAATTTTTTTTTTCTTTTTGTTTTCTGTTAATGGAGAGAAATCAATGAGAAAGAAGTGTGGGACGAGTGTGGGACGTTTCTTATAAAAGGACAAATGAAAAAAGTCTAGGACATTTGCTGTGGGACCTACGCCGAATTCACCTAAGGACTAAGCTAAGGACGTCCTGATACAGATGCTCTAAAGGGAGAGAGAGTCCTAGACCCGGGGTAAATTACAGTTGGAACATGCTGTCGCCATTATCGCACCATCCATCATCCAAATATTTTTATTATTATTTTATTGAATAAAATGGTCCGCGTTTTATTTCACCACTAGCCTCTTTGACTGTGACTTATCGCATTTACATTCAAATAATATATTTTCTTTTTCTTTTGCTATTTTCCTTTTCCTCTCCCATAATATGGTCGCGGTATGTAACATATGATATCATTGCATTGATATCCCACATGCACAAACAAAATAACCACCCTATAGTTCATTTACCTTCAGAATATCATTGCATTGATATCCCACATGCACAACTTTGTTTGTCCACATATCCACTGTTCTCATCGATTTTGTATCATGAAACCTCGATCTATCACCAATACAATGTAAATCATCTACATTATAGACGAGATATTAAATTAATCTGCGAAAATCATTGCCTCTGGACAAAAAAAAACTCAAAAAAGTTAGAGAGACCTCTGCTTTAGATAGCATCCTTGATGCATTAGGATTTGTTTCAAAACCTGATTGTATCCTCTGTGTCATTACCATTGCCATGATAATGAAATTCACATTCTTGTCAAAAAAAAAATCATTGCCTCTTCTTAGTATGAAGTTCATTGGCTAGGTCTTTTTGTTAATTTCCTCATATTTTAAGAAATATAACCGTGGCTAAGATAAACTAAAGACTCAATTGAAACATAAAATTTTGAAATGAAGAATACATACTCTAGCTAATGGAAAAAGGAGGATTAATGATAATTGTGGAGGGTCTGGAGAAAAGAAGCAAGTAAATATTAAAAAGAGTAATGTGCAGTGCAAAGCATAGGTTTACTCTATTTAGAAGAAGTGGTCCTTGCCCTATCATCTCTTCTTTTAATACTCATTTCACATACCTAGCTCCATTCATATTCTCATATAGCCAACCCCCACTATATTACTCAATCTACTCTCCGCCTTTTTTAATAACCAAATAATTTCATATAGACGAGATGTACATTATTCTGGGTCAGCGATCGCATCCGATTTTTGTATATCGCTCTCTTTCTGAAGCATTGCAATAGTACTTTCCTTCTCTAGTTTCCATCACCTTTTCTCACGCCGTGACACAAATATATATTTTGTTTTTAAAACTAACTGTTCATTGTTCATGTTAGATTCGAGTTTATTATGGACTTCTAACTTAAAATCAGTTAGTAATTAGTAGATTAGCCATAACATTTTATATATTACTTAATTATTTTTTTAATTATCGATGTGAGACTTTATTCATTAACACTCTCCCTCACGTACATGCGTGGATAACTGTGAGAATACCATCCACGGAGTGGTCCAACATCGGATGACTCTTTTTAATTTAATTTTGATCCATAAAGATTGACTGCTCTGATACCATGTTAGATTCGAGTTTATTATGGATTTCAAACTTAAAATCAATTGATAATCAGTGGACTATCCCTAACTTTTTATATATTACTTAATTATTTTTTCAACTACCTATGTGGAAATTTATTCATTAACAGTTTCTTTTAAAACATAACTGAAATAATCCATTCCAATCTATTAACGTAATTTAAAATATCACATTCACACTCACAAATACACACATATGTGTGTGTGATCTGGTATTCTCCATTGTTTTTTCTTACTGATCCACATATTGTTCGCATTTGAAGGTTCAGTTTGAATTTAAATCTTAATTGAAAAAGGAAAATTTATAGAATATATAAATAGAATTCTAGATAAGTCCCCTTTGGCTACAAGGGTATGTGCTTTGAAAAGGGCGACGCTCCGACGCTCTTTTAACTTCCTCCATTTCTACAAATAAACATTTAACCATTTTCACCATTTTCATATTTTAGTTTAATTATTTTCATCGTTTAAAAAGATCCCACTGCGGTGACGATTAGAGTATTATTTGGACAGATTAGCTTTTGTGAATACTTCAGTACTTTATTTTGGGTGTGTATCATGAACAAAGGAAAGGAAAGTGGGCGAGTACGTATTATACATTGTTTCGAAACTCGATCCGAATCTGCGGTTGAACCATTAAATCCGGTGACCTGAAAATCTGGTTTGCGTTTTGGTAAAAATTTAATATTTAAAACCCTAACAAAATCTGCAAAAAATTCTAAACCCAAAATCTAGCTGCCGGTTATACCAATGGTTGAACCAATATATAACTTTTATTTATTATTTTTATAGTTTTTATTTGAAGAAAATGAAGTGAACTGATGGAAAAGAAAACCAAATTTACTTGATTTAGTTTTTAGTGTCAGTTTATTTTTGTTATCGTTAATTTGTTAATGATGTTTTACTTTTGCTTTGTTTTAGAATTGAAATTTAATTTTTTTATTCACATTAGACATTTAAATATTTATGAACTTTTATCAACTGTTTCTCAAAAAGAAAAAAGTCTTCATCTTTCATTGTTAAATTTTATATTTCTTAACTTGTTACAAAAGATTTTTTAGATAATCTAATTTTTCTTTTTGATATTTTATATGTGAAATGAAAATAAAATATAAAAAACTTAAATTAATCATTTCGATTCAGTGTCCGGATCGAGTTCGAAAATATTTGGTATTATACTAATATAAATTAATATGTATAAGAGTGATATGTTTATTTTGTCGCCTGAAATTTTATGACCACTCAATTATGTGGTGTTAGGTGAGAATTTGAACCATATTTGATCAATGTTGTTTCACCTACACTTTAGTAATTTAAAAATTAAAAATAGAACTTGAACTTTAGTCTTTGCTTAATAAATCAAGCCTTAACCAAGAATTACGTACGTATTTTTCTTCCTTGATTAAGCCAAAATTAGCCCGAGAGACATGAATGGCGCTTCGTCTCTTTCAGGACCAGTGGACCACTGTAAGCGTACGCCAAAAATGGTAAGATTTAATATGAATTTACGTGGAAAAAAAACTTAAACAAGCTTTAATTTTTTTTTATCGAAAGGAGTCATGTGAAGATACATGTCTTGTTCTAGAATAAGATGTGTATTATGTAGTAATGTTTACGTGATGTCGGTCTAAATAATGAGATGTATACAAAATTAAAATTGTACGATCCGATTTCGTTTTTCATTTTAAAATTTATAATTCAACAAAAGTATATTTAAATCTTCATTACTCTAGGAGAATTACACTATAACTTTATTTAAGTCAAGACTATGATAATATAAACTTTATTTTTCTTCAGAATAGAATAATTTCATAATAAAATTGAGTTTATTCCAATTATAGTTTATTTTAGAGTTAAAAATAGAGCAACGAACAAAAAAAAAGAATTCTCTGTTTACAAAGTAAAACCATTTTTTTGAAGAAAAAGAATTTTAGCCTGGTTGAATCCAGGAGAATCGCAAGCCCGCGGATGCACTCCTTCTCCAGAGCATTCAAATGGGTCTTAAAGCATAAACTCATATCTGTGTTAGGTGAAAAGAACAATATGACTTAATTTCGCATAGCAGGAGAATCGAACCTGAAACGTGTTAGCGTCCCAGACCCGTCCACTGCCACTTGACCAGAAGGTCCGTTTAATTAAAACCATATTTACTCTGTTATAAAGGAGAAAGTCTAATGAAAGAGGAAATATTTGTTATTTTAAACTCCACTTCAGAATAAGTTATGGAGTGACATTAAAAATACTTTAAAACGTTATTATGTTAATGTAAAAATCCATATTTGAGACTTCAGCTTTGTAAAAACAAAATATATATAGTTTCATCAAATAAGTAAATAACTAGATTTTGACCCGCGCTTAGAAAGCGCGGGTTTGTTTCCGTAATTTTTTTTTGTTTTTAATGAAGTTTTATAAGATGAGGTTTATACACAAAATATTTAAAACAGAATCATGATTAGGAAAGGACGATTTAAAAAACATTATTGAAATAAACAATGTTGGTATGTACAGAGTCGAGCTAACGTGGTAATTCGGAATGTTTTTAAATTAGAAAATGAAAATTGTATATATATTTTTGAACATTTTAGTAAACCGAAATAAATATATGTGTGAACAATTCAACTAACAATTTTTTTTCTTGTATATTAACTTTCAAAATACAGAAAATCTAACTAATAATATAAAATATTTTTATTTTTGATAAAGAATAAAAAATATAAAAATACAATATTGTTACATGTTTTATTTTGTAGGTAACAGATTTTTTGAACACAAATTGATTATGTATAGTTATTAATACTAAACTTTTAGATCAAGTATTCCAAGATTGTACACAAATTGATAATGTATGGTATTTAATACTAAACTTGTAGATCAAGTATTCCAAGATTTAAGATTTCTGTTTTTAAATCATATAGAACATATATTGTTTCGATAATATATTCCGTTAAAGTAGGGTAGATAATATTATTCGAAAATCTTATTTAATATTCTAATTAACAATATACTGAATAAACTCTTTCTCAAAACGATATATATACTGGAATCTATTTGTTAAAGTTTTGTCACGATACATAACTAAATACAGATTTTAAATTTGATCGATGATAATGAACGAATGAATGAAGTACTTGCCAGCTTAAGATCGAACTAAGAACCTTATTAAAGAATATACTTGTTATATAACGAATTTAGCTCTACTATTTTCTTAATTATCTTGATTCAAAATGATACAGTATGTTGGCGGATTAGTTTGTTTCAAAATGATATAATATATGTTAGGTTTTGCTCTGAATCATTTTGGCTGATCGAGAATGAATGTGTACGCTTTCATCGAGGTTAGGGTATGATTTGATATGAACAATCATTGTGGCAGATCGGTAATGAATGGCTTCTTTCATTAAGGTTATGTAGGGCTGGGCAAAAAAACCGAACCCGAAGAACCGAACCGAATCCGATCCAAAAAAATAGTATCAAATCCGAACCAAAATTGTTTAAATATCTGAACGGATTCAAATTTTTGGTATTAAAGAACCGAAACCGAATCCGATCCGAACCAAAATATTTCGGGTACCCGAATGTATCCGAAATAATTAATCTACTTATATTTTTAGATTTAATGTATATTAAAAATCATCCAAAATATACATGATATTTTAAATTGTCTAGAATACTTGAAAATATATACAAATAGTCAAAAATACAACTCTAAATAGTTAAAATATACTCAAAACACCAAAAATATTTAAAATATTTATTAATTCTCTATCCATATATTCAAATCAAACCAATTTATATATTATTTTTTGGTATTTGAACACAACTTATTCAAATTTATATGTAATATATTATTTTGTTTCTACATTTTGTGTAGTTTAAAGTATATAATGAATTTTAAAATTTTAAAAATAATTTAAATGGGTTATCCGAACCCGAACCGAACCCGCAAGGATCCGAATCCGAACCAAAATTTATAAATATCCGAATGGGACTGAAATTTTTGACCCCGAAAATCCGAAACCCGAATAGAGCCGAACCGAACCCGAATGGGTACCCGAACGCCCACCCCTAAAATTATGGTATGATCTGCTCTGAACATTTATTGAACAGAGTTTTGACGTCTTCGTGTTTTGTTCAAAGAGAGGAATACATGTGATTTGATTATTGTACAGCAATAAGATTATAATATATCGATTGACTCAATGAATAATAAACTTTAGATTGTATGGTAAAAAACATATATTGTGTTCCATAGTATCGTGGTCAACACAAAGTATGAAGTTTTATCTTGTTGGTTTTAATTAGGCGTAATAAATATTGTTAGCTAGATATACGGTTTATTTTGTTAGTTGGGTTAATAATATATATGGTAAGACAAAATAGTTGTTATTTAAATGAATAGGTGCAGTAACTTTGTATAGGTAGATTTTTTCAGAATGTTCCTCTTTTAATAGAATAGATGCATCTTTAAATACGAAGAACCTTTTAAAATAAATAATATGCATCTATTTAAATAAGAAATTATTGAATTTTCAGTTTCACAAACCAAATTTAATCATTCCATTGAAAGAAGTATACTAAAAATAACGAGATAGTGAAATTTAAAAACAAAATTCATAGCAAAATATATTCTTAAAGAAAGTACAAAATCAGCCCACCATTTTCATAATCCAGATCGTGATGGATCACTTCCATCTAGTTTTATATCTTCGAGGAGTCTGAAGACGGTTCTTTTTTTTTCTTTTTTTTTGACTGATCTGAAGACGGTTCTTACACAGACCTTTTTATTAGACACAACATAAAAGATTTCAATATATGCACAACAAAATAAAATGGAATATATAGGCTTCTAAATTGTAATCATAGCTTCCAAAAGAGATGTATATGAGTTGGAGTCGTCAGGTTCTAACTTTTCTCTTCTAGTAAATTTGTTAGGTTCAATATGAGATCCCAGATATGCATGCATAAGTAATGACGAGTGTGATTAATAGAACAAAAGAATCACTTCATGTTTCTAGCATGCATGTCACGTATGCAGTGTACATTTGCATATACGTGCGTAAATGTGTTTCTTATATTTTGTCAACTTATACTGTTAAATGAGTTGTTAATTACTTTTTGTATTTTTAATTAATTAGAATATTAGTTTTATCGTGTAAATAAGTTTGTGGGCAAACAATAAAAAGTCAACACTAAAGACCAAAACTGTAAAACAACATGTCATATTGTCCTTGAAAAGCACACAGAGGTAACCAATACAAAAAGGCTTACCAATTACCACAGACCTCAATAATTTGCATTTATTATTCTCTGTTCATAATATTTCAATAGTCTTTTCTTTACTACTCCCACTATTTCAACTAATGTATGTTTTAAATTTTTCACATTTTTTTGAATTATACAGAGGTATTCTGGCCCGATATAAGTGGTTCAGACTAGTCACGTGTTGCCACGTGTCGGTCCTCTGTCCTTGGCGATGCCGAAATGTTAATTCTCCAGTGGCCGGGATTCGAACCCAGGTGGCGGAACTCACAGTTGGGAGTCCTTTACCACTAGAACTAGAAGCTCCGGTTAATTTTTCACATTTATTAAAAGAACATATAAAATTTTAGTTGCCAATATATTATTTTCGTAATTAAATATTTTTCGTCATTAATAATATGTAAAAGAAAAATGTATCTTTTTAAAATATTTTTTTAAGATATGATTTTGTCCGAACGGATAGAATATTTTTTTTGTGAATCTTGTAGTTTTACCGAAATTAGAAAATCACCAGTTCGCATGGATCTTATGGTACATTTGAAAAGGAAGAAACAATAAAGTTTTCAGCAATTTGGATATAGATTCTAGTGATACTCTTCAACTTGCCTAAAAAGAATCAAGGCTTTGCGCGGAGGCACAAATATTACTTACACCAGTGACAGATCGATAACAACCGAGTCTACCGTATATTCCAAGACACTGGTGTTTTATAGATGGGTTTTGGAAGGATAATGAAGTGTTTTTAGGCGAGGGGTGGTATAGTACTCTTAAGGTTTTGAGGTTTAATGGGAGTAAGAAATGTTAGGGCTTCTCTCTCTCCTCTTCATTCTGAGGTGAAAACATTACTTTGGGCAATGAAATGTATGCGAAATTTGCGTTAGTTCCGGGTCACGTTTGCAACAGATTATTCTCAATTGGTAAAGATGGCATCGGAATCAGAAGAATGACATGCTTTTACAACTTATTTGACATATAAAAACCTTACAAAAAACTTTTACAGCTTAGAGATCATTCATGTCCCACGTATGGAGAATTTGAAGACGGATAGCTTAGTACGCTGTGTTAGGTAACAACCGTCGTTTTTCGTGCACATGGATGCAGAGTTACAAGTTTGGTTTAAAGAGTCCACATAAGTATGTATAAGTCGATGACAAAAAATAACAACAATATTAAAAAGATATATAACAAGTTAAATAATTGACCCAAATCTAGGAAGAACTTCTATGATTTAAGAGAACCTTGTTAGTTTTGAGTTGTTATTTTAAATTATGGTATTTTCGAAAAGTTAACAATAATGAACTTTTAGGTTTAAAATATCTAAAACAAACGCATTCTAAAAGTAACCTAGTCAGATCCAATTTCATCACATAGTAATACTCTATATCATATATTTCTTTTATTTTTGGATCAACTTGGGATATCTTAAACTTATGATAAACACACAAATTAATTATTAAGAGAAGCCTTGTTAGTTTTTAGTTGGTATTTTAAATTATGGTATTTTCTAAAAGTTAACAGTGATGAACTTTTAGTTTTGTCTAAAAATAAACACATACCAAAAGTAACCATATCTAGTCAGATCCAATTTCATCACATACTAATACTCTATTTTATATACTTCTTTTTGGATTAACTTGGGATATCTTAAACTTATGGAAAAACACAAAGTAATTATTAATGGAATATATATACTATACAGATGGAAATTCGCTCCGGATATTTAAAAAAAAATTAAAACATGATCAGTCTCACATTTGCGTAGTCACAAAATGAAGTGTAATGAGATGCCTCATAACCCAGAATACTTATCTTTTCATAATCCGCTTACGAGTAGACTACCATTTTTGAGTTTATGTTCTTTATTCTTCATGTAAATAGTTATCATCTTCATGTGAAGGTATGGTATCTTTCCTTTTCTTTTTCTAGAGAAATATAAATTGATTACGATAATGGACCACTCGGACTAATAATGAAACTTACTCTTTCACATTTTGAAAATGGTATATACACATATATTTTATTTGTAAATCAAAACATAATATGGAAAGAGAAAAGGGCAGACAAATAAATGTAATAACGAAAAGAAAAATAAAACGAGAACAAGAAGCTCACATGAACAGAACCAGATTGTTCAAGGGTCCCCACCGCTTAGCCCATATCTCTGTCATTCTATATTACGTGAGCTCTATCTCTCCTCTTCTGTTCTTGAGAGATTGCATCAAGTATAATTTACCTTTTTGTTTTATCAGAATTTAAAAGCTTCTTGATATAAACAGTAGAGAGAGAGAGAGAGAGAGAGAGAGAGAGAGAGAGAGAGAGAGAGAGAGAGAGCTTCAGTTTAGAGAGAGATCAGATAGGATCGTGCTAATCAGTGAAGTTAGGCAAAAAAACCCACTTTCTACCTTTGTATAATTAGGTCAATCTCATCCACCACCATACTCTTCTCTCCAATTCTCATCCTTTTTCTCAATTACGAAATTAGGGTTTCATTTCTCTAATATTCACCTCTTTCATTGGATCCTTAACTCCAAACTTTCATTGAATTGCTCTCAATCTGAATGGAGAGGAAATCGAATGATCTTGAGAGATCTGAGAATATTGATTCTCAAAACAAGAAGATGAACCTAGAGGAAGAGAGGCCTGTACAAGAAGCTTCTTCGATGGAGAGAGAGCACATGTTTGACAAAGTAGTAACACCAAGCGACGTTGGGAAACTAAACCGACTCGTGATCCCAAAGCAACACGCAGAGAGATACTTCCCTTTAGACAATTCCTCAGACAACAACAAAGGTTTGCTTCTAAACTTCGAAGATCGAATAGGAATCTCATGGAGTTTCCGTTACTCCTACTGGAACAGTAGCCAAAGTTATGTAATGACTAAAGGCTGGAGCCGTTTCGTTAAAGACAAGAAGCTTGATGCTGGCGACATAGTTTCTTTTCAGAGAGGTTCTTGTAATAAAGACAAGCTTTTTATCGATTGGAAGAGACGACCCAAGATTCCTGATCATCAAGTCGTCGGAGCTATATTCCCTAGGTTTTACTCTTACCCTTATCCTCAGATGCAGGCTAGTTACGAACGTCACAACCTTTATCATCGATATCAACGAGATCTAGGATTTGGATATTATGTGAGGTCTATGGAGAGATATGATCCAACGGCTGTAATTGAATCTGTGCCGGTGATAATGCAAAGGAGGGCACAAGTGGCTACTATGGCTTCATCAAGAGGAGAGAAGAGGTTAAGGCTTTTTGGAGTGGATATGGAGTGCGGCAGAGGCGGCGGGGGAGGAGGAGGAAGTATGAATAGCACGGAGGAAGAGTCGTCGTCTTCCGGTGGTAGTATCTCACGTGGCGGCGTTTCTATGGCTGGTGTTGGCTCTCTACTCCAGTTGAGGTTAGTGAGCAGTGAGGGTGATGAGTCTCTAATAGCTACGGAAGCTGCTAGGGTTGATGAGGATCTTCACTTGTTTACAAAGAAAGGAAAGTCTTCTTTGTCTTTCGATTTGGATAAATGATGATTAATTATGAGATTAATCACAACTTTAATACACATTTATATATGATAATTATACATATATATATATATATATATATATATAATATATAATATATATTTCTTTTATGTGACACAGGGATGTCGTTCAAGATTTAATGATAATACATCAAGAAATAACATGTTCGCTAAATATTTGAATTTGGTTTTAGATTGTTTTGATTCAAATTTGTTCTTCAAAAGATTTTGAAGTTAGTTCAAAATAAAAAAAAAAGATTTTGAAGTTTATTTTGACCCCAAAAGAAAAGATTTCGAAGTTTTTTCATTGAGTCTCCTATTAGCTTTTGTGGGTCAGAGTATACAGAACATAAAACCCCGGATAGCTAGGGATCAGTGTTAAACTTAAAACCATGTCCCTCTAGTCAGAAACTAATCAGAAGATATGGGCTGTCGTCTTACAAAAGTGATGTAATTTGCCGCATTGTGTGCATACTGACATTAAATGGTTATTGACCTTTTTACTTTGTTTAGTGTATTTGAGATGGCTGCTGTTCTGTTACTGCTGCATTTTCTGAAGCTGTTGCTTCTTCTCAATTAGTCAAGCAGACTACGTAGCTTTTACATTTCAAATAAACTTCATTGTATGATTATCTTAATTATACCATTAAAAATAAAATAAAAAATAGCTTTTTCATCTGGGTAAGATGGAAAAGGTATGATCTGTTCACATATATATTGTGCTGATGCAATAATAGTTACAGAAGTAAATGGATTTATTTTCTTACTTAGCAAACTTGCACAACTTCATATATATATATATATATATATATATATATATATATCTATGTGTGTGCGCGCGTGCGTGCGCGTGTATGTGTATGTCTTATAAGAAGCTGCACGTAGGGAGTGTTAATTTTAGATCTTGCTCGGTGTGTTTTTTTCTTTTCTTTTTTTTTGTTCAGTGTGTTTATGCGTGTGGATAACTCTGATCTTTTAATTGCATTCCACTGGTTACATGGTTTTAGCTACAAGCCTACAAATGAGATAAACTTAACAACTAATACAATGTGAAAATTATATACTATACATGAATCTGATATAGGATATATGTATAATATGTGTGTATGCATGTTCTTATATATTTTCATGATTTCTGCATATATAGTCACAGACATTAATTAATCAGCATATATACCATCATAAAATATAGGGCTTATAGATACCTAGTTCAAGTTCAATATAAACTATAAAATGTATTTTGATGTGTAGAATTTTAGAGCCTCAGTGTATTGGTAGCATGTCACATTAATATTAAACAATATTAAGATTAAGTTCAAGCTTTTACCGAATAATACTATGGATAGTAACAAAGAAACTAGAGCCTTTTGGAAGGCTTGAAATATTTTTTACAGTATTTGTCTGTTATTGGTTTTTAGCATACTGCGAAGTAAGCTTATATGTGTATACTGAGATAAAACCAGGATAGGTTACTAGAAACATTTGATATATAAAACGATCATACATATGTGTGTGTGTGGGGTGTGTGTGTTCATCTCTATGACTGCATGCACAGATGAACATGAAACATTTGATATTACTATAAAATAAGCATACCTATTGTTTCTGATGTAATTAAGAAATGGTTATTAATGCATATTTTTATATATACACACATATATATAGTGTGTCCGATTTTCTACTTTTGTGGGAATCTAAATTAGAGAATGATTTGAACAAAAAAAAAAATTAGAGAATGATATATAGCTATAGATTTTTACATTTATAGTTTGTTAAACTAAGCAAAACCAGGAGCATGTCAGCTAAAGTTAACAGCCTATACATACCTTAGCTGTGAAATAAAAGCCATCGAAATCAACAAGGGCTATTTACCTATACATCACATAATGTAATCATATAATTACCTATGTGTATATCAGTGTATGTGGAGGGCAGATGAGAACTTAGACTGTGCTACGAATATTTGAACCAAAAAAAAAAAAAGACTGTGCTACGAATAATGATGATGATACAGAAGCCACGTATTCCCTAAAGAAGAATTAATAAAAGAGAAATCAAATCAATTTAAAATTAAAGGCGATATACAACTCAAATCTATACTATAATGAGACACTTGAATCATTCCTGAAGCGACACGTCAGCGTTTTTGTGGGGCCTATTTTAAAAAATGTTAAAAAGTGTCAAATCCATGGTTTGAACCCAGGTTACTAAGATATAACTTCTACCATTTATACCACTGAAGTAATGGATAATTTACACATTGATGACCGAAACTAATATATATTTATGAAGGTTGGAAGCCATTATAGTATAGATTATGGATTTATATTATATTTTGATATTATAAATGATATTTAAACTCACATGGGGTTGGGCAAATCTATTCTATCCAGGACTCGGACCTCAAATGCGAAACAACTCGAGTCATTATCCGTATCCTCTATGACCAGTCAGAAAAAATCAACACACAATTATGTCTATATTGTACTAACGTCAATGATCAAAAATATTTCCTACCCAAGATCTGTGGTCGTCTATTTATCTCTCTTATTTATCAAACTAATTTCACACAAACCTTTAATTTACAGCTTAAAAAAAACCACAACAACCCAAATAATCAAAACAACAAAAACTAGAATCCAAAACCTAGAGTCCAAAAAAGACGAATCATTAATGATCACCTCTTTTGTCTAATTTTACAAATAAACTTTAAACCAAATATACCAAACCAAACACCTTAACTAAAACTCAACGACATATAATCGAGTCAGGTAAACAAATACAAACTACACAACCAGTTATTTAACAATTTATAAACATACTTTCGCAGATGCTTATGAAGAAGACGAAGAAGACAACCAAGATCAGTGAAATCACATAAACGAAAAAAACTGAGTAAATTATAAACTCTGATAAATATAACAAACAACGATTTTTGTTTACATATTACCCATCAAATTAAAGAGAAACAAACACATGCACACCAAGAGATACAAGAGAAAATCCAGACATACACAAATGCGACAACAACATCTTCACATGCTCACTCCTTTGTCTTGTGAAAATAGCTTACATGTTCAATGTCAACATACCAATGCTATTGTCTTCTTATGAGAAATACATAAATTTGTTGCAAATCCATTAAAGTCCAAACACTCAGAATTATCACTCAATTTATAGTTATTTCTACAAGTCTTCATGTATTTGTTTTAAAGGTTCTGTAAAAGCAACAAATTTAAAAATAAAATAAAAAAATATAACAAACATAATAAAGAGAATAAAAATTATTATTTAATACATACAACGTACACAATTAATATGAAGAAAAAAAATCCAGAAACAAATGTACTCTCAACAACTTTAATTTAATTTATGTATTCTCAACAGTACAAGGAACAAATAAAAAAGACAAACAAACAATAATTATCAGTGACACAGCAAGCAACGCTACAAACTATATATATCATATTACTAAGAAAGAGTAGTTCTTCATAAAGGGAGAACAATCTGTATCATAACTCTAACCCTATAACAATAAAAAAAAACTTGAAAAACAATGATCGACCGAAAACGCAAAACTCACACTATAATAACTCTAGTAAATATTGAGATGAAACTCTGTTCACACTAGAAAAAGCAAAACAAATAAACAATTCTGAAAAAAAAACAAATGAACATGTTTTTAGCAAAGATGAACATCATGTTTCTCTCCAATAGTAAGTTACAACTTGTAACTAAGTTAGTTCATGGAACATTTTTTTTAATTAATGTTAAATTTATTCAAGAAAAAACATTTGTACATTGGATGCTACATAAGCTGAGAGTTTTATGAAAGCTGAAAGGAAAAAGACACTCAGAGTCTATCGAACATTTAATTTTAATGTAAACATTTAATGTTCAAAAACACAATATTTTATGGTGAAAAGAATTTATAATAAGCTTCTAATCCTAGAATGAATTTTAAATAGTAGGTAAATATCACTAAATGATTTCACTATACCCGAAAATGGTAAAATGACTACAGTATTTTCCATTTGCAAAGTATTTCAAAGTGGGGTAGAAATTTAATCGGTTTCTTTTCTTTCAAAAATTCATGCATTTTTATGACATATAACTAGAGATGAACGCGGACCAAATACTACCGCACTCTTCAGTACTTAAGAATTGCTTTATACTTTACAAATACCCAATATCCAATTTGTTTTGCTTCAAAAATACAGATATCCGGCTTTTGGATATCCAGAAAATTTAAAAATATTTACGAATATTTACTGATATTTACACTTATTTCATTCACTTTTTTCAATATAAATAGATTTAGAAAAACACATACAAGTTTGTCTCCAAAAAAATATCTTTAACATAATATAAAATAAACATTAGTGAAATTATATATTTCATATTTTTAAAAAATAATTCAAATGTTCTTATAAAACATAAAATTTAGAAGAATTATGTTTTCGTAAAGAGTTTATATTCCTTTCTTAACTTAATACTTTTATAAGTAAGTTTATAAATAAAACTAATAAAGTTATATTTTAACAATAGTTATATAAAATTATACATTTAAATTTATATATTTAATTGTTCATATACGTATGTTTATATAAAATCGGAGTGGAGTGGATCGGATTTCCGACTCTGAAATTTTTAGTTTTTTTGATTTGCTTCATTTTTAACAGTTATTAATTTTTAATATTTTCTTTGCTTCAAATACTTACTTATATCCGAATTTTTTAGTATCAGGTGGAAACGAATAACGAATCAAATCAAAATTAACGGATAAAATACCCAACTGTAATGTTGTATATACATAATCTTTTCACTATAGTTATACCACGTATGTATAGAACCGATCCTAAGTGTGGGACTTTCGCAACCGATTACTAAGGGGGTTCTATGAGCACGTGTCAGCTAACCATGATAGAAGGATTTATTAATGTTTTTTTCTTCAATTTCTCTCTTCTACTTCTCCGGCTTCTCTCTTCTCTCTTCTCTCATCTCTAGTGTTCACCGAAGGACGACGCGTCTGATCCGTAGAGAACGATGCCATCCTCGGCATCAATCTCATCGCCTTCTTCTCTAGCTATTCTCTCAGCCAAGACTCGATATCCACTCTCCTTCTCCAGCTTCACTTCAGCACAAGGTCGAGAATCCTTGATCTTCCTTCTTCTCTGTTTGCTTCCCATCGACCCTGCAATTTCATCAACGTAAGAATCGATTTTTCCTTTTTAGTAGATTCGATTTTTTAATTGTTTTTGTGTAGACGATTCAGTTTCTGGGTCTTGAACAAGGGGGTTTGTACTGTTTTGTTAATTGCAGGTGGGTTTGTTCAGGGGATCCTTGCATTTTTGTGGATCTTGAGGCCTTTGTCGAGGTAAAGATTCATGCTTTAGTCTCGTTGGAGGCTTTATTAGGAGCGGATTGTTTTTGTGATGTGTTCGGTACTGATGTTTTGTGATGTCTTGTCTCAGTCGATTTGTGTTGAATGTCCCTGAAGAAGATCAACATTCGTTGATGTGTTCGGTACTGATGTTTTGTGATGTCTTTGTCTCAGTCTATTTGTGTTGAATGTCCCTGAAGAAGATCAACACTCATTTGAGAGGATTTTGTTTCTGGTGAAGTATGCTTACTGGTGATGGTACGATTACTCCACTTCTCTTTACTTGATTCAATTTTCTTGCTTTACTCTTTATTGCTTTCGTCTGGAATAAATGATGGTTAGAGTTAGGTTGTTCTGGTATGGAGTTAAGTTTCTTGTTCTTATGTCTACTTTGTGTTCTTGCGTTCTGTTTCTTTGATTCTTCTTATCTTGATGTATCTTGTTCTAATACTCATGCATATGTCACTTTGTACTAGTGTGTTCTCAGGGGCCATTCTCTTTTTATCTCACTTTTTACTTCTTATTTTTATTGTACTCTTGTGTATCATGTGACTTGTATTCTTGTATTTTTGAAGTCACAGACTTGTAAAGAATCAAAGTCGAATGCTTGTAAAGAATCAAACATGCTTATATCTACATAATCACAACAACAAAGTCACTTTTTTTTTCAAAGTTAATTTTTTAAGAAACCCTAATTAAGAAACTACCATTGGAGCACATATTCTAATAGTTTCTTAACAAGTTTCTTAAGTACAATTAAAGTACAATCAATTAATTAAATAATCATTAAGAAACTCATATGGGATTATAGGGATAAAGATGCTCTTATCCTATTTTGAAATCATTGGGTTTCTTCACTTTAGTTGTTTGTTATTTTCTTCTGCACTGATATTTATCGTCATGGCTTTGTGGCGGCTGGGACAAGCTGGCCATGACATGGAGTGTGACAAAATGTTTCCCATTGATCAAAGACGTAATGCTGTAAGACGATACTAAAAAGAAGCTCCTGATTTGGTATATATACTTATGAAATCTTGTTAGGAAATTTGCAACGTATTAAGACACAACCTTTACTCTTGGAGCTCTAAAAGATGTGCTTTCAGTAATGGAGAACCCTGGGTGGGAAACAAAAGAAGTTCTTTGGTAGTTCATTAGGGGAACCTGTCACATCGCCTTTGACATTTGAAGATTAGAATCATCTGAAATCTTTTTTTTGTAAAAGTTCATCTGAACTCAGAGGAGATTTTGCAGGATACTTCAAAAGTCTGTATACAGGATTTTTTTTTTTTTAAGTTTATGTACAGGAATTGGTTTTCCAGGAAAGACTCATCATAACTGGATCCTTTGGGTGACACAAGTTCATAAGAAATTGTTCGTTCATTTTTGAGCGGCCAAAAGACTTTTGTTTTTCCTATTGGAGGAATCTGAATAAATCAACTCCATGCAGAACACAAGGAAATCAAAAGGAAGATGCACTTGTATTACTGAAATGGTACATCATACATGAACCACACCATTAACACTTTACTCGTATTTGGATTCCACAAAAAATTGTTTCATGACTAAACAAATAATCATGTAAGTATACGTACTAGACTATTGAAGTGATTCATCTTATTTACTTTATACTAAAAAGTATATATACAAAACAATCCCAAATTAATAAACTTCTGTATTTTTAGAGATACTAGATTCTTTCTCCGCGCTACGCGCGGAAAAGTGTGTTGATAGTTTATTTCCGATCATATATTTTAATGTTTGTGTTTGGAATGAGAGTGTTGTATTTCTCAAAGCAATAAGAAAGTCGGTGAATTATTTAGGGGTGCTCAATCCGGTAAAAACAAACCAATTATAAACGAACCTAACCGAGATTAAAAAGTGGTTTTAATTTGGTAATCCATAATATACCGAATAGATGTGATTTTTAAGAAACTGTGCTATCCAGAATATTCCAAACAAACGTGGTTGACTCAATTTTTTATAATGATTATTTAAATATTTTGTTTCTTCAAAGCCTCAGTCATCTTCATTTATTAAATGAAACATATTTATTTACATAGTTAGATGTTTATATACTTTGGCCGAAGATATTTACAAACCCCTAAAATTTTTCCCTGATATCTCATTCGACATAGGAGTATCCTTCGTGCAGACGCCTGGACCAGGGTACGAACTCTCCCTCCAACATATTTTTAATTTTCGGCCATTTTCCGTTTTTGGCAGATTTAAACTCTGAACTTTGGTTTTACTAAATTTATGATTTTTAGTGTAATATTACAGTGTTTCGTTTATGATTTTTTAAACATATAGTTTCATTTTCATAAATCATTAACTTATACATACTATTCATATAAGTAGAAATAAAACATTGTTTTTTCTATTAAAAATTTAATACATCATTATTTTTTTACACTTCTATAAATTTTGATAATATTTAATAGTATTGTTAAATTAAAATTACATCAATGAAATTTAGTTAATGTATAAAAGGTGAAATCAATTTTTTCTTACTTTATACACAAAACACATATGATAAAACAGCAAATCATAAATGAATAACATATGTGACTAAAACAATGATCATCCAAATAATTCGTACACTGAATCTCTATCTCTTGAATAGTCTAGGAATATTTGTTTTGGCTTGAAATATCAATAAAAAATAACTCCACGAAACTCCTAGCCCTTTTGCTTAAACCAAAAAATAACTAAATAAGTCTCTACCTCTCGTTAGAAACCAGAATCTACTAATGAGTTAAAGCCTCAAACACCACATACTCTTTTGTATCATATGGCTATTTCGAAAACGTTTTTTCTAGAACACAGGAAAAAAAGGATTCTCATGTATTTAGAAAACCAGAGTACACTCATATTTCGAATACAAAAATAACTTAAACAATACCAGTTTCCTGAGCAAGGGGAATCTGGGGAATCTGTGAAAAGCTTTTGGTTTGAGAAAGGTGTTGGAGATCTCCAGCGTAATAAAATTAGATGGCCTAAATAAACCTATTGTACTTTATAAAAATGATATTTGCATATACGTAACTGTGGGAGACTTCCTAAAGTATAAAATCCTCAATATCTTAATTAGTTATTTATTTTAGAAAACACAAAGACACATCATTTTGCCTTACTTAGATTTAGTGAAATTGGTGATGCTGTTTATTATTTTTATTTTCGTTGGTATAAATCAAATGAAATGTATAAAGATTAATTGCGTAAATTGATTTACCTTCTTTCTCATGAATTAGCAAAAGTTTCAACGCAGATACAAAGTAATTAGCAAAAGTTTATACCAAAAGTTTCTGATTGTTTAATCGTAATAGATTGGTAACTTAAACAATGAATAAATTTTCCTTCATCAATGAATTTAATTTCTTTATGATTAACTAAACTTTCATTATTCAACTGTTGAGATGGTTTTAATGAAACTATGTTATAATCTATACTATTCTAAACTTGTGATCTGGTATATAAATATGATCTTACTAAACTTGTGTCTAATAATCTTGAATTTTTGCTTAGAAATGTTTCAACGCAGCCGTTTTCCTTCATCAATGAATAAATTGTCTATACTATATTAATTTTTCAGTAATCCTGGCTTGGAAGACCCATTTTCCTGCATCAACCAAGCCAAAGTTCACATGGACAATCTCTCTTTCTACAATAAAACCAAATATAACAACTGAATCAGTCTCTTTTTACAAAATAAATGCTACTTGATTTCAATCCAATCCTAGGAGTTCCGTGTTACAAAACTTGATTATGCTGGTTTTGGCCACAGCTAGTTCCTCTTCTTTACATTTGATTTTCAATTTTTTAAAAAGACAACCTTCCTGGAGGTTGTTCAGATTGTGCATCGTATCCACCACCTGATTGTCCCTTGCTTCTTAGCAATTGGTTAAATGTTCACTAACCGTGTAAAAACATGTCTTCCGCTTATGTATCTTCAGTTGATTATCAAACCACGTTTGGCTTCAGCAATCACTTGCCGAGTCAATTTGATATGTTCTATGATACCATAACGCATCCATGTTGTTGACATCGCTATTATTGCCCCAAGTCCTCTCTTTTTAAATCTGTTTAAATTCTGAAAAACGTTAGCTCTGTGTCTCGGAGAGAGACACAATCACAAAATAATCTCAAAAACAGTTATAATAGGAATCACTACGACAGCAACAAAACAACTCAATATTTTCATTTGTATGTGAGCCCAAGCTAAGCTCACTATAATGTTATAAGTCCATACACTGAAAAATTCACTGAAAGTGACTTTAAGTGGCAGGATCAGGTCATAATTTTAGTGGGCTGTATAGACCTTACCGTGCTTTCATCAGATATATCAGATCCTATCAAACTATTTGAAAATTTTATGTTCAGATTTGTATAAAGATTTTCCTTCATTGTTTCCATGTCAGCCTCTAATTTTTGTTTCCTTCTATCAACGCTTTGTCCCCTGTTTCAATGCTTTAAATATTTATCTCTTCTTTCCAAGATTATCTCTCAGTTCTTGCCTCTCATCAGTTTTTATTTTCTCCCCCTCATCTGTTGTTGTTAAACCTACACGTGATCTACTGCTGCCGGACTCAACCCAAGTACAGTAACTCACATGGCATACAAAAACATAACGTTAACTTTGATATAAAATAATTTACAGGTGGTGATGAGAACATAAGGAAAAGAAAAACATAGAAACCAACAAAGAACTGAGATTTTGATAGAAACATAAACATGAAACAAAGAACAGAGTAACATCAAAGCGTATGTTATGTAGAAGATGAATCAAGGCACAATCTTAAAAGCCTTGTACTTATCAATCCAAGAGATAAAAGAGTTGTTGGAGTTATTGAAACAAAGAAAGCCATTCTCTTTGCTATTGTTCATACTATCAATCATTCCTTCAACACCAAGCACAACGACAGCAAACCACCACACACCAACCTCATCAAGCTTCTTCTCCTGCAACTGACCTTCACCATCTCCTCCCAAACCCTCTCTTTCCCTTTCATCATCTCCACCACCCCACATTCTTCCCTTCCTTGAATCCATACTCCTTGATCCCAAACTGCTCAGCAAGAATCTTCCCCATGCTGCAGTTAAACGCTTCCACTTGGCGTAAGGATCAACCGCAGCCCAAATCTGCTGCTCAGCGATCAGATCAGCCTCCGACGCCGTCGTGAAACCTTCCCAACGCCTTCTTGCTCCCGGGAAAACCAAATTAGACCCTTCGTGCTTGCAGATGGCTGCGTAGACGCCGAGAGTCCCCACAATGTTCATCAAGTTATACGGAGAGAAGCCGAAGATAGTGTTTGGTCTATCCACAGACCAAGTCACACTCTCTTTCGACTTGATCTCTTCAGACAGAACACCTCAAGAGTGTAGTAAAAGTTCTCTATCTGCAACCTCGGCATGTCTGCATTGAAGGTGGCTCCTGACATTCTTGAATCAGTTTTAGTAAACATATTTTGCATTCATTAGTAAGTGATAAAATTGTAAAAACAGACCAAAAAGAAATTTCAAATTAAAACCTGCAAAATAACTGAGAAGATATGCACACACTTGGCGGCAAGATTAAGCAAGATACACATCTTGTCAGAGCTACATATACACATAAGGTCATAGCTTTAGCTTATGAACACAGAAGAAATGCTGATAACCAAGTTTACAGAAAAAAAAACTAAGAAACTAAATTCTGAAACATATGTGAAATAGACGGAATAATCAAATAGACGGTTTCAAAATTACTTGTTCAAAAATATATCCAACAAAGATCCGAAAAAAGAAACTTGATAATGAGGATTTAACCCACTGGAAAAGTTGAATAAAATTATGAACATGAGTTTAAGATTAGAACAACCTTTGCATCCAGTAGGATCATATCCATTCCCGTCAGCTTGCCACAGTGTTTGATGTTCTTGGCTTTCCAGAATCTGGAGTTCAAACTTCAAATCAGAAAGGAGGATTGATGAGTTCGCCATTTCACAGAAAACAGATTAACTTTGATGATTTCACAGGCTGAGAAGATGCTATTGAACAGAAGAAGGCTAACCTTTATATAAAAGTGGATACACAGGTTTTGCGTAGGGATAAATCGGATTCAATATCAGATCATAACTTAGGTCTATGGAGTTAAGATTGCAATAAAAGCAATGAATTTGCAACTCAGAACGCGATTGTAGACCAACAAATATATATATACACATCAGTGTGTGTTGTTGAATCTTTGCTTGAAACCTCTCTGCAGTTTTTTCGGGTAGGATCTATTAGATAGACTACAACTCACTTTTGGTCGCCCTCAATAGAAATTCTTCAATTCTGGAACCATCTTATACAGACAAATACGATAGGGTAAGAAAGTAGAAGTCGAAGAGAGATTCATGATGTGAATGCTAGTGTTTCGAAAAAAGCAATAATATGTCAAATTAATGGTAGAGGATGGAAGAAAACTTTGAAAGGCCGAGAAGTTGGATAGAGACACTGGAAAGACGTCGAAGAAGAGGAAGGAAGCGTTATCGCTAGGTTAGATTTTTTTGGCTAAGCTGACATGGCATCTTAAGACCATTTTATTGGCTGGAATTAATTTGCATACGTGGACACTCTAGTTGATGAGCTTATTTCCGTTTTAGTATAGTATAACAGGTGGTGATGAGAACATAAGGAAAAGAAAAACATAGAAACCAACAAAGAACTGAGATTTTGATAGAAACATAAACATGAAACAAAGAACAGAGTAACATCAAAGCGTATGTTATGTAGAAGATGAATCAAGGCACAATCTTAAAAGCCTTGTACTTATCAATCCAAGAGATAAAAGAGTTGTTGGAGTTATTGAAACAAAGAAAGCCATTCTCTTTGCTATTGTTCATACTATCAATCATTCCTTCAACACCAAGCACAACGACAGCAAACCACCACACACCAACCTCATCAAGCTTCTTCTCCTGCAACTGACCTTCACCATCTCCTCCCAAACCCTCTCTTTCCCTTTCATCATCTCCACCACCCCACATTCTTCCCTTCCTTGAATCCATACTCCTTGATCCCAAACTGCTCAGCAAGAATCTTCCCCATGCTGCAGTTAAACGCTTCCACTTGGCGTAAGGATCAACCGCAGCCCAAATCTGCTGCTCAGCGATCAGATCAGCCTCCGACGCCGTCGTGAAACCTTCCCAACGCCTTCTTGCTCCCGGGAAAACCAAATTAGACCCTTCGTGCTTGCAGATGGCTGCGTAGACGCCGAGAGTCCCCACAATGTTCATCAAGTTATACGGAGAGAAGCCGAAGATAGTGTTTGGTCTATCCACAGACCAAGTCACACTCTCTTTCGACTTGATCTCTTCAGACAGAACACCTCAAGAGTGTAGTAAAAGTTCTCTATCTGCAACCTCGGCATGTCTGCATTGAAGGTGGCTCCTGACATTCTTGAATCAGTTTTAGTAAACATATTTTGCATTCATTAGTAAGTGATAAAATTGTAAAAACAGACCAAAAAGAAATTTCAAATTAAAACCTGCAAAATAACTGAGAAGATATGCACACACTTGGCGGCAAGATTAAGCAAGATACACATCTTGTCAGAGCTACATATACACATAAGGTCATAGCTTTAGCTTATGAACACAGAAGAAATGCTGATAACCAAGTTTACAGAAAAAAAAACTAAGAAACTAAATTCTGAAACATATGTGAAATAGACGGAATAATCAAATAGACGGTTTCAAAATTACTTGTTCAAAAATATATCCAACAAAGATCCGAAAAAAGAAACTTGATAATGAGGATTTAACCCACTGGAAAAGTTGAATAAAATTATGAACATGAGTTTAAGATTAGAACAACCTTTGCATCCAGTAGGATCATATCCATTCCCGTCAGCTTGCCACAGTGTTTGATGTTCTTGGCTTTCCAGAATCTGGAGTTCAAACTTCAAATCAGAAAGGAGGATTGATGAGTTCGCCATTTCACAGAAAACAGATTAACTTTGATGATTTCACAGGCTGAGAAGATGCTATTGAACAGAAGAAGGCTAACCTTTATATAAAAGTGGATACACAGGTTTTGCGTAGGGATAAATCGGATTCAATATCAGATCATAACTTAGGTCTATGGAGTTAAGATTGCAATAAAAGCAATGAATTTGCAACTCAGAACGCGATTGTAGACCAACAAATATATATATACACATCAGTGTGTGTTGTTGAATCTTTGCTTGAAACCTCTCTGCAGTTTTTTCGGGTAGGATCTATTAGATAGACTACAGCTCACTTTTGGTCGCCCTCAATAGAAATTCTTCAATTCTGGAACCATCTTATACAGACAAATACGATAGGGTAAGAAAGTAGAAGTCGAAGAGAGATTCATGATGTGAATGCTAGTGTTTCGAAAAAAGCAATAATATGTCAAATTAATGGTAGAGGATGGAAGAAAACTTTGAAAGGCCGAGAAGTTGGATAGAGACACTGGAAAGACGTCGAAGAAGAGGAAGGAAGCGTTATCGCTAGGTTAGATTTTTTTGGCTAAGCTGACATGGCATCTTAAGACCATTTTATTGGCTGGAATTAATTTGCATACGTGGACACTCTAGTTGATGAGCTTATTTCCGTTTTAGTATAGTATATAGATATTAATACTTAATTTATAAATAGCCAATGCTTCGTATTTTTGGCCAAGATGGCTTGTCTGAAGTAAAATGGTTTTGGAACAAATATTTGATTTGTCTTTTTTTTTTAAAGGGAGTAACTCATATGGAGTTTAAATTTACTCTTATCTTACCGTATATCCAACTTTAAAATGCAATAATAAATATATCTCTTGCAAAGAAAATTAAAAAATAGTTGATCCAAATAAAATGGCATATTTGTTATTCCAATTATTAATTCATATTTCAAAGTGAGATTGGAGATGTTCTTAAGTCTATTTATAAAACTGGGGTAAAGTAAAATTTTCTAATCTATAAATCATGGTTTTTTTTGTCATGAATCTATAAATCATGGTTAAATGACAGAAAAATTACATTCAAATCATTATTATGATAGCGTTCTCAAACTAATTTCATTTGATTTGTCGACAAAATATAATAGAAAATAATAAACATTTAAAAAATAGCAAATATGCTATAATCAAGAAATCAACAAAGGTTTGAAAAACTTGTGATGTTCAAGATACTTATGTGATTTGTATGATGATCCTTAATATTTTTTGATATAATTCTGTTTTATATTTAGTAAACAACAAAGGTAGAACTATATAATTATGTTTTATTATTTAGTAAACAGCTTGTAAACTTTATTTATTACTATTAAATTACAAAACACAACACGTGTATTCTGAGTTGAGACAGCAACTCAACTAAGAACATACAGACACAAAAGGAAAAAAAACATTCAATGTTCGATATACAGAGCTTGATACATCTCAAACACAAGTCTTGAGATCAGAAAGCACCAACGAGAAGAGAGAGTCCGAGCAAGAAGAGCCAAACGATATGAATCAATAACAAGGCTTATCCACGTACAGAATCACTTCCAGCGTTACCTGCGTCGCAAGCTCCTCTTTTTACCACACGAGCTCCATTGCACGCTGCGTCCTCACAGCCGCACGAGTACGTGACCCCATCGGCTCCGCAAACCAGATCCTCCTGGAAACAGTTTACTGGGCACGCAAATGGATCCGGAACCCCACCGCAGATGTCGTCGCCAGTTTGACCATTCGCAGCTCGTAAGCCGATCAAGCAGAATATCAGAAGAAGTAAGGCAATTCTCACTGAGAACGAGGAGGACGACGCCATCATGTGAATTTCATCGAGTGACTCAAACCCTAATTTAAGGAGATTTTTCTGAGAGATTGCGTGTAACCTTGTTGTTTGAATTTAGTGGTGGTACAGCTGGCCCGCCCATCCTTTTTGACAATCAATTGGGAGGAACCCGTCAGTAACGACCCAAGCCGACAACGAAAACTACACGCTAGCTTTTTATGTAGTCTAAACAAGAAACGTCGCTCTCTCTAGTCACAATCTCGGTTTGCTGGTTTATCGGTTCATCAATTTATTTTGACTCCATGCTGGAAAAAGTGGAAATTGCGTACAGGTTCGGTTATGCAAGTTCGACATTTATTTCAGTGATTAGAACAAAGGTTAATTAAATTTTATTTTACAAGTAATCAGAAGTGGCAAAATGAGTTCACAGAGGTCAAACATCATAGTAGTTAAATGGTATTGGACTCTTTGGCCTTTCATAAGAGCATCATGCATTATTAGCTAGAACATATGTGAATCTCTCAATTATTAATATTTTAATTTTATGATTATTATCTATTTATTTAAATTGAATTACTAATTATGATGCATGTGTAAAACAATTTTTCAAAAATATTTGAAATGTTCTCATTTGAAAGCGTTTCTTCCTTTCTTATTTTATGATCAATTTTCTTATCCTGAAAATATGTGTAAGAGATCAAATTCAAATGGTGATAGTGCTAAGACCTTTTTCAACACATCTCTATAAGAGAGACTCTAAAATAAAGAAAAAAAAAATAGAGATAAGATTGTTGTTGTAATGTGTTCTTCTATAATAAAAAAAACACATTGAAGCAAAACCCCATCTCTATTTTAGAAATCTCTATTATAGAAATGAATTAGAAATGTTCTAAGCGTTTAGTTTTACACAACTTTATGTATACAGTTATATAGCTTTCTTTCCAGTGTTTGCTTTGTAAAAAGCAATGTTTTAACAGATTTTTACTTAATTTTGAATAGATTTATATGGTAGATCATCGAGTTTACAAGTTCAACCATAACCACAGATATGTGTCGGATTTGAAAACATTTGTTGACAAAGATCATGTCTATAGGTTTTAGCCTATGGATAGTGCAAAACCCTCTGACTCAGACAACATGTTACTCTGATCAATGTATTTGGGTTTTCTGAGCAATGTATTTGAGTTTTCTTTGACTGGGCCTTGTTCACAATTGAGTTTTGAGCTTTGTTGCTTTTGGTTTAGTATCTCGGACCGGGTCTGGTGCTGGATGAAATCGGACTCCAAGAACAAGACAATCACATTGAGAAATAACAAGGCAAAGAAGAACTCATATCATCTCGTGTCCATGATTTGATGATGCACTGTACAAAAAAAGCAAGTAAATATATAGATCTGAGATTTTTTTTTTTTTTTTTTTGAAACTGCGATCCTGAGATTTGAAAACTCTAGTTTACAACTGCTATATCTTTATGACTCAATGATCGTTATATAAATATAACAATATTTGAATTTGTTGAGGGTAATTATGCAGAGCTAAACTAATTGAAACACAAGTGAATATAGAGGAGAGATGTAGTGTCGTTTTCTTAATGTAATTTTAAGTTTCGGTTTTCGTTTTCTCGAATTTTTTTTTTTTTTTGAACATAAGTTTTCTCGAATTCTTTGGGTTAAATCGGATTGTAAACCATATTATATAAAACGGCATTATTACTGCTACTATCAACGTCTGATCCATCAAGTATTGACATTAGAGGGTTTGTTGAGGACAAGCCAAAGATCCATGCTTCAAAAGTTCAAAGGAACTCTAATGAAAGGCAAGACAAGATGTATATCGCACACAAAGCAAAACAATAACAAAAAAGGCATATCCATTAAGACAAAGCATCTCAAATTTGAACATACAAACACAAAGAACAACACACATACAAACACAACGTATGAACATACAGACACAAAGAAAAAAAAAAGAAACCATTCAACAAGTGATCTACTGAGCATCGATACATCTCTTTTTTTTTTATGAATCACTTCCAGCATTAACTGCCGCCGCAAGCTCCTCTTTTGACTACACGAACTCCATGACACGCTGCGTCGGGACAACCACACGAGTACGTGACTCCATTCAGTGCCGTCTTAATAACTTTAATGACCTTAGGCAAAATATAAAACAAACACCCTTTTAATAAAAAAATTTCTCAACTTTTATTTATTGCATGTTTTAAAATTAAAGCAAAAAATTGTAGTATCAAAAGAACTTTTTTTTTAAATGTTTTTTTGTGTGTAAAGTAGGTTTTATTAGTGAAAAATTGAAAATGGTACAAGATAATTTTTTATTCTTATTGTATTTAAAACAGGTTTGGTTAATCATGAATTTTTTTACTATAATTTCACCAACTAAATTTATATTTAACAAATAAAATAGACTTTTTTAATTAGTGAAATAACACTAAATTTTTTTTAAGACCTTTGGACCCATGGCATTTGCCCATGTTGCCATGGGTCAAAGCCGGCACTGACTCCATTGGCTCCGCAAACCGGATCCGCCCGGAAACAGTTTATGGGGCACCCACCCGGATCCGAAACCCCGCTGCAAACGTCTCCGCGGGTTTGTTCAGGGAGATCATCCGCAGCTTGCAAGCCGATCAAGCAGAAAACCAGAAAAAGTAACGCAATTCTCACTGAGAACGAAGAGAACGACGCCATCATGTGAATTCCATCGAAATGATTGAAACCCTAATTTTAATAATATTTGAGGTTGCGTGTAACCTTGTTGTTTGAATTAGTTAAGTGGTGGTCCAGCTGGCCCGCCCACCGATCCAGCCGACAATAAACTACACGCTCTTTTTAATCTAAACCTGCAAACGTCACGTTGTTTAGTCACAAACACGTTTGCTGATTTGTATACCAGATTACATATAAAATTTAAGATATCGATATCAATAAAGAAAGGTTTTACTTGTAGGATTTGTAAAACTATCCCAATTGTGTAATCAACAAGTAGAACTC
This sequence comes from Raphanus sativus, assembly GCF_000801105.2. Lineage (NCBI taxonomy): Eukaryota > Viridiplantae > Streptophyta > Magnoliopsida > Brassicales > Brassicaceae > Raphanus > Raphanus sativus. The sequence goes on along the minus strand of NC_079514.1, from coordinate 50,543,497 downwards.
ATGTTTACTTCAGTGACACTCATAACGACTCCGCCAGTGCAAACCAAAAAAAGGGGTTACCTGAAATATGGGCTTACATAAATAGCAGTTATACGGGAGACCCACTAAAAGTACATTCATTTATTGTCGTCATTAAACTATATTGGGCTATTTTTGGGCTTACTAAGTATGTTTTAATTAAGTTAAGTAAATTAGCGTTAAGATGATAATTACAAATCAATAGTATTAGGTCAAAGTAGATCTTGTTCTCTATGAGCCGCATATCTTTTCATAACCTTATCTCTCTCGTCTCTCTTCTATCCCCTCCTAACCCGATACCAGATCCCATATCATGTTCGGTGATTTTCTTTAACACGAAGATGATTAAGCCCCGTAACGGTAGAATGACCGTCTTCTAGCAACAAGTTTTTTTGACAAGTTTCAGTGTCTCAGAACACGGCCGTTTTCTCCCTTACTAGTCTTGTCTCAGCTGGATCTATCCTCTTGTCTCTGTTCAAAGAAAGGTACACGAACTGCTGTCATGTTCCTTCGCTTCTTTTTCGTTTACCCTGAGATATTAACCGATGGATCTTTGATACGGATTTAGGCTCATTTCTGGTTTATAATTTATTTATCTCCTGCGGTTTTAATAGGTTTTTTTGGTCTAAATTCAGGATTTAAAAAATTTAATAGGATTCGAAGCTTCATTTAGAGAATTCATTCAAAATATAAATTCAGGATCTTATCGATCAATTCGAGAATTTGTTCGATTTTTTAACAAATATATAAAGGCTATAATTCTCCGGAATTTATTCTTTTGACATATTTCTAATTCGAACGTGTTATATTCATATACTATGTTTCTTGCATGGCCCATTTACAAAGAAACAAGGTCCATTCGCTAGGTCTGATTCTCATCACGTAGAAATGGCCCAAATTATTGTCTTCGGATCAGCTTGACTGTTTCGACTGATACACCAAGTTACTGAATCACCCTCGGTAATTTGAGTGCCTGATGTCCCTCTCAAGGGGTAGAATCGAAGTTTGGTATCGCAAGGGGGTTTTCTGGAGACGTAAAACCCTAAACTTTCTCTCGTTCGGGAATGCTATAAAATGCCCAACATTTCAACGTCAGTCAACTCAACAGCAGCCCTAAAAAAAATTATCAACAGTGTCTAGATGGATTCGTTAAACACAATGTCTGATTCTCCCGTCAATGACTTCCCCGGCCTTTACGCCAGTAAGATCTCTCCTTTACTCCCTCTCTCTCTGGCCGTTAGATATGTTGTTAGTTCTCGAATAGACATCATGCTTTAGCTTTTTTTTGGAACTTCATGTAATAGATAGATCTGTGAATGGATGGTTTATGTTGCTTAGACAAGTTTTGGAATTTCATGTAATAGATCCTAACTGAATCGATCTGAAGGTTGTTGCGTATCTGTTTAGTAACTGTTTGTGTGTGTGTGTTTTTTTCTCAGCGGCTGAGACAGGTCTGTTCTGGGACAAGGATGAATGCGAGATCACTAATGCATCCAGAGCTGCTCAGGTTTTGAAGAACATGAGAAAAGCCCTTGTCGGTGGTGGTCATATTGGTCCAGCCACATTCCACGCTTATGGTGATATGACCGGTCTTGACTTCCAATCAACCGACATCAAGCTCAATCATTTTCCCGCAGGTAATTAATTACTTGGCTTTATTAAATTTGTTTTTTCATTTTTATCTATTTACGTTCTGAATCTTGATCTCTGTTTATTATAGGAGAGAAGAATGCGAGACACACCAAAATGTTGGAGGACATTGTGGCTTGGGCAGCGGAGCATCCTGAGCCATCGACGCTGATGCTAGTGATGAGTGACGTCTCACGAGACTTTCTCGATGTTGTTGATGTTTTGACTACCAAGAAGAATTACAGGTTCATTTCAGTGCTTCCAGATCCACCACGACCACCACCAAGGCCAATGATGCTGCTTATAGTGCCCAATGATTCTTGATTCTCAGCTGATTCCAGTGGCTAGTAGGACCTCTAATCTAATAAGTGTTGTAGACCACATTCAGGGGAAAAATTAAGTAGAGTTGTATTTTTTTCTTGGTTGCAACTTGTAAGAAATGTTGGATCGTCCTCTCTAATGGAACTTTATTAGATGCTTAATTAAATAATCTACTTTAACATTCCTTGTAGTGAATTTTTTTGTGTTAGATTATGGTCTTACATTGTCTTCGAGCATCAAAGTCTAATTATTGGTATTTTAATCTTCGTATTAATCAATTAATCTTCGTATTAATCAAACTAAACTAGTAACATTTGGGCATTGGTCACACAGACCTGACAGGAACCAAGATCCATTCAGTCTGTGATCTTATTGGGCTGCTGGGCCTAGTAGGTTTAATTTAAATAGGCCCAGTTGTTTTACTCATAGCGGCGTAAGTTAACGTGAGATGTTAAGGATATCACCAAACCACCAGTCGCTTTACCCTTGAAAAACAAGCTCGAGAGGCGGTTTCATTCTTTTTTCTTATCTGGAAGTAGACACTCTTGTCTGAAGCAAAGACAATCAACACATAATAGTCGTCGTCGTCGTCTTCTTCTTCTTCACTTTAACTCTTACAGTATCAATCAATCAATCAATGGCTTCTTCGTCTCCATTGCAAATGGTTCACACTTCTCGCACCATCTCTCAGGTTCGAAACACCAATCCTACATTTACAGATTTGTTTTCTAGATTTTAGTCTTTGTCTATGCTGTATTTGTATGTGTGTTGATGTCTTAAAGTCCTCTGCTTGGTTTCTGTTTAGATTGGTGTGAAGTCGCAGCTCGTTTCTGCAAATCGAACACCTCAATCACTTTGCTTCAGAGCTCGTTCCTCACTCTCTTCGAGACTACACTACGCAACAAGCTTCCCTCTTAAGCAATTGTCAGGAGCTTACAAGCTCCAGAGAACAGCTTGTGTTAAATCAATGGCCGCTGTAAGATTGAAAAAAAAAACTAACTTTTGTCATATAATTTAATAGATGATGTCATGTTTGCTTATGTGTTTGTGTTGATAGGAGGAGGAGGAAGAAGAAGTGCTACCACCTCCTCAGGCTAAAGTGACGAAAAAGGTTTACTTTGATATCGAGATTGGTGGTGAAGTCGCTGGAAGGATTGTGATGGGTCTGTTTGGTGATGTTGTCCCTAGAACCGTCGACAACTTCCGTGCCTTGTGTACTGGTAAGATCTCTGTCTTTTATCTTTAAAGTTTGTAGCTAAAACAGAATCACTGGTTTAAGCTAGGAGTTTGATTTCTTCTTCAGGTGAGAAGAAGTATGGGTACAAAGGTTCTTCCTTTCACCGTATCATTAAGGACTTCATGATCCAAGGAGGTGATTTCACTGAGGGAAATGTATGTTTTATCAGATAATATTGTTAGTGTTGTTATGACATATGTAATGATTGTTTCTAACACTGTATATGGTTTCATAGGGTACTGGAGGTATTAGTATCTACGGTGCCAAGTTTGAAGATGAAAACTTCACCCGTAAGTTGTTTAACTAAAATAGAAACGTTCTTTTTATCTGTGAATATATTATTGACTTGGTTTGTATGTTTGTTTACAGTGAAGCATACTGGACCTGGAATCTTGAGCATGGCTAACGCTGGTCCTAATACTAATGGAAGCCAGTTTTTCATTTGCACCGCCAAGGTTTTATAGATTCACCAACTCTTCATATCATTCTCTACTAAACCTTATACATCTTTTTTATTCACAAGTTTCTGTTTTTTTTTTTGTCTTGTGTAGACTTCATGGTTAGATGGGATGCATGTTGTGTTTGGACAAGTCATTGAAGTATGAACATTGTGAGAAGACTTGAGTCTCAGGAGACGCGTGCCATGGATGTTCCCAAGAAACCTTGCAGAATCTATGCCTGTGGAGAGCTCCCAATGGAAGCTTGATTGACGTTGGATCTTAGTTCTGTTTTTTTTTTTCTTTTTTTCCATGAGAAGCCAAAGATTTTGAAGTTTATGTCTCTTTTGTTTCTTCACTATGGATGCATGCGTTAAGAAGTACAATAAGGTTCTCTCTTACTAGAGTTTCTCTTTAGGCTTGAACCATGGTTGCAAACGTGGCTTTCTGAACAATTGTCTCGAGCTTATCATCTTTATTGTCTTTCCAAATGTTTGGTATTGCTTCCTTTATGTTACGAATGCTGTTTAGTGCATAGTCTGCACCTGGAACTAGCATCGAGTCACCCACGAAAAAACGTTTTTGAGGCCCGTTGCTTTAGCACTAGCGATGTTACGAACACTGTCATCGAAGAACATCTGAAAAGATGAAAGATACGACGTAGAGGCTTTGGGTTTTAGTATCTGAAACTATGATAGATTCTTCTGTGCAGGCTTGGGTTTCGGTTTCGTTCGGGTATTTCAGATGATTGTTTTTTCGCTGAAACACTTTGTTTTTTTAAAACACACACATACTCACATAGGAATAGATATCAATTGATCTGGTCGAGTAAGCAACCAGCAAGAATGCAAGATAAGGTTGAGTTAATAAGCAAAAGGAAGACGTGCAAGATCGATTATTAAGAAGGCTGTATAATGTTAACAAACTATTTTATCTAAATAAACTCGTCACAAAAACCAATTATCAAACAAAAAAATCACTTGTCCCTATTTACAAAATAATAAATTTATATATATATATATATATATATATATATAAATGTTATATTCTATTTGTTTCATATTAAGTGTTACTTTAACATTTTTTTTATTACAAAACATATCATTTTAGAATTTTAATGCAACTTTCAGCGTAATATTAATTACAAGTGCATTGATTTTATAAATAATTTTATTTATCTCAGATACTATTAGTTAAATATGCATAAATAGTAAAAATTTAAATGCATATTAATCACTTTTTTAATATGCGTGAAATTTATTAAGACACTTTTTACATAATAAAGTATTTGAATAAGTGTAGTATATCTTTACGAAAATAATAATCATCAACTAAGGTGGATTGCTAACAAGAGATTTTAGTCTTTGCTTAGACTATCTCCAATATTATTTTATTTTAGAGTAAAAAATAGAATGATGAACAAAAAATAAATAAATTACTCTATATTTGGAATAAACTTATTTCTCTTATTATAGAATGAAAAGTAAAATATCATTTGAGTATTTTTATTCTAAATTCTATTTTAGAATGAAAATAGAGTGAAATTAGAGATGTAGCCAGCATAGCCAGTATGGTTTACACGATTTATTTGAACACCTCAATACATTTTATTTCTTAATTTTATATGTGAATTCTAAAATAAATTCAAAGTAGACCTTGATTATAATTGCACTAGTCAATCCTTTGATAATATTATTATAGTAATAATATATTTGTTCACTCAAAAAAATGCAAAAATGATGTGTCAGTTTAATCACCAAAGAAAATGAAGGAAAAGATTGTTAAAGATGATCTTAACATGCGCCAAAAGAGGAGGAACACGTAAGCATATTTTAACACGTATTACATTCATTAAGATTAATACTAGTAGAAATCCATAAGATTACACCAAAAGAGGAGGAACATTTGACGATAAGAACATGCGCCTGTCGTTATATTAATAGTAGGAAATCAGGGATTAATATCTAAACAAATGCCCACTGGCAAAAAGTTCAAATTATGTGTCCTAGAAAGAAACAAATCTGCTAACTGCTTAGAAATGTATTTTAAAATTTGTTTACAAAAATTTGTGAATCACATATAGGAGATAAAAAAGATTTCCTGCTATTATTAATTTTAAGTCCATTTGAAATATATTTTTAAAAACACTTTTTTATTGTAAACAAATGCACATACATTTAACAGTAATTTTAAAAGGATTTTACAGTATGAATTATGAAATCGAAAAAGTTAACTGTGAAATCTGTAAGCAAACAGAAAAATTCAAACAAACGTATGAAAGTATTCCAGTATTCCTAATAAATAAGCAAATACGGAAATAAATAAGAGAATTTAATGCAGTTTTTGATTTAATACATTTAAAAATTAAACAAAAAACAACGTGACGGAACATAATGATTACAAAAATGGAAGCGCGTGAGAGAATCTATAAAACCTTTCATCTGCTTTACTCTTTTTTCTTTTCTTTTCTCTTTCACAAAAACAATAAAATCATTTTTGAATTTTTGTCATTGTAGTGTCTCTTCATGCACTGAGTCACTGTGTGTGATTAGACTAACAAAAGATCGAAAATCAATCCTTTAATCAAAGTTTTCGCGCTCGCTCCGAAGCTGCATTTCGCTTAGCTCCGAAGAAGCTCGGCGAAGGAGATGAGGAGCGTCTTCTTGCTGTTGTTGTCACTGTGGATTGGTGTGGCTGTATGCTCAGTGGCGTCGGTGGTTAGGAGCGGATCTAGCGAGGGAGAAACTGAGATAGCGATATCGATACTGATGGCGGCTGAGGAGGTCACCATGGTGCCTCTCACCTTGATTCAAAGAGCTGCCTCCAAAGGAGCTGGTACTCGAGAGTCTCGTAGACTCAGATTCATCCTTGTTATTGATTTAAGATTTGAAATTGATGATGGGTGGGTGCAGTGTGCTTAGATGGGACGTTACCTGGTTATCATCTAGATCGTGGTTTCGGCTCTGGTGCTAACAATTGGCTTATCCAACTTGAGGGTGGGGGATGGTGTAACAACCATAGGAGCTGTGTGTATCGCAAAACAAGTCGTCGTGGCTCCTCTAATTTCATGGAAAAGACTTTGCCTTTTACTGGGATTTTGAGCAATAAACCTCAAGACAATCCCGGTTTGTTATTATTACTCTCAACTATCTATCATCATGGAGTTTTTTTATAAATGCTCACTAGTATATATTTCTCTGTTGCAGACTTCTTTAACTGGAATAGGATCAAGTTGCGTTACTGTGATGGTGCCTCTTTCGCTGGTGATAGTCAGGATGAGGTTTGTTAGAGAGACTTAGAGTGTGTTGTGGTTCAATAATTTATAAAACTTGTAAGTTTGTTGCAATTGAGCTTTTTGGTTTTTCTAGAGTTCCCAAATTTTCTACCGAGGGCAACGGATCTGGCAAGCGGCTATGGAAGAGTTCTGGTCTTTAGGCATGCAGCAAGCAAACCAGGTCCTTTTTTTTTTACATTTCACTATCAGTGTTTATGTTCAGTTTCATCTTAGTTATCTAATCACTTGCAAGTGAATATTTATTCATCACAGGCTCTGCTTTCTGGATGCTCAGCCGGAGGCTTAGCTTCCATCCTGCACTGTGATCAGTTCAGAGAGCTGTTACCTAGTTCCACTAAAGTCAAGTGCTTAAGTGATGCTGGAATGTTTCTAGACGCGTATATCTCTTCGTTTTTTCTTTTTTTTTTTGATTTTCTGTTTTAGGACAAGTATTGAAAAAAATTCAAACTTTGAAATGTTATGATGGAAAAAATGCAGAGTGGATGTCTCTGGGGGCCACTCACTCAGGAATATGTTCCAAGGTGTTGTTACTGTGCAGGTAAATCTCAGATTCACTTTTGTTTTTCTTTTTCTGAAACAGGCATGAATAAAGTGCATAGCATAGAACTTAACAATATCATATGCTCACTTTGATACTTTTTATGTTAATTTACAGAACCTCCAGAAGGGCTTGTCCAGCACTTGTACAAACCATTTAGATCCTACCTCGGTACATCTCTTTTACCTTTTTAATATCACTGTTTGATCAGCAAAATTACTTGTAGACAAAGGCCTTCAGAGAATCTTATGTGCCTTTTCTCCTTTTTTCCTTAGTGCTTCTTTCCCCAGAACTTGGTTTCAGACATCAAAACCCCAATGTTTCTTCTCAACACAGCATATGACTCGTGGCAGGTGATGATCTTGTTTTTCATATTGAGCATTGCTCTGTACACAGTGTTTGATTCTTGAACATTCTCTAACAGATCCAAGAGAGCTTAGCTCCTCGAACTGCTGACCCAGGCGGCATCTGGAAGGCATGCAAAGCAGATCACTCGCAATGTAACTCATCACAGATCCAATTCTTCCAAGGTCACTCTCTCTCTCTCCACTCTATACTAAGCCTGCACCATGTTACTGGTTTCTAATACCTTTTCTTTTTTGCCTACATCAAATAGAGTTCAGGAACCAAATGCTGTTTGCCGTGAATTCGTTCTCCACATCCGACCAGAACGGCCTTTTCATAAACTCTTGCTTCGCGCATTGTCAAACTGAAAGACAGGACACTTGGTTTGCCCAAGATTCTCCCCAACTCAACGGAAAGGTAACATCAACCCCCTCAAAAAACCTTCAATCATACAGAGGTTATTAAACTCCTGCTCATGATTGTCTTTGTTAGCAGAGAGTCGCAGAGACTGTTGGTGACTGGTACTTCGACCGAGCCAAAAAAATCAAAGCCATCGACTGTTCTTACCCATGTGACAAAACATGTCACAATCTGATTTTCGAGTGAGTCAATTTATTCTTTCAAACTTATTTATCCTAAAACTCCAAATCTTCTGTAACATTCATGTAAGTCTCATAAGAGAACCATTTTATTTGTTGATTAAGTATCATAATTTATATTTACGTTGACATCATTTTCGATTGGAATAAGCTTTTGTTTCGAAGATTTTGTTTATCCTATATGTATGTATATATTCTTTGTGCAGTGTTCATCAAACAGGTGTAGATTGGAGTGTTGATCAAACAGCTCTAGAGATCTCAGCTTCTTCTTCTTCTTCAAGATTTTGTTTTACTCTTTTTAGAGCCTCTTTGGTCTCTCTAGTGTTGACAACACTCATCCTCATATGCTTAGTTCAGTAGGTATAGGGAGACCTTATTCTTTCATACCTCATAGTTTTTATAACCTTTTGATTCACATGTTGAATCTAAGTTAGTAATCAAATCTATGTATGCAGAAAAGAATATATCACAAAGAGAAAAAATAATACTCCCTCTGTTTTTTAAAGATAGATGTTTTAGAAAAATAAATTGTTTCACAAAGATGTATTTTTTATGTTTCCTATATAAAAATTGCAAATTTCAATAAAATTGATTGAATTTATTGAAAGACTATCGGTTAAAATGCATTGGAATTTGATAATTTCTAAAAAATAATGTATAGTTAATGTGTTTTCTTAATATGTGTGAAAACACCAAAACATATATCTTTAAAAAACAGAAGGAGTAAGAAACAAAAACTCATGATTATACTGTGTGTTATGATGGACTTATAAATCTACAATATATTAGATCACTGCGGAGGTGACTTGCGATACAAGCTTCAAATAAAAACGAAGATTTGGGAATTAATAAAGAGCAAAAAAAAAAGTGAGAAAGACAAAAGAAGCCCGTATCAAGCACGGGGTTAGTGCATAAGCTAAAATCAAAATAATTGAAATAAAATATAGTATCAATTGTTCTTTAGAAAAGGCACACATATTCAGCTCAGGAGATTACACCTCAGTATTAGCACGCACGCGCACAGTCCGTATCTTTGCTTCAAGAAGCTTCAACAAACTCAAATATAATAAGATACATGAAAAGAACATTACTAATACCTCAAAAGATTTCCCTCCTAGACTACTTTAGTGACCAAATCTAAATCTTCCTCTGTTTTGTGAACTTTGAATTGTGATTAAAGAAAACATGTCTTCACTCGGTTTTAAGGGGAAATGAATATACCTTTTTGGGGTTGCAACTAACTAAAAAAGGCATCTTAAACCGTCAGACGGATAGTTAAGAGTGATTAAGTATATGTTTATTGATATAATCACATAACTGTATGATTTTATCTACATAAGAATATGTTTAAGGAAATGCGGTTTGATAATTGGTTTCGAGCCTACAATATATAGAGAATAGAGTAGTGGTACAAAACCCTCTCCATTGCTATATTTTAATTATCTACGGAAATGTAATAATTGATCTTGTATGTGTTTCTATGGTCAACTTTGTGAGAATAAAGGAAGAAGCGAAAACGAGGAAAACGAAATGAGTTGGGCAGCAAGAGGTTAGGAAGAGTGACGAGACATTTAATCATCCTTGAGGTGAAGCTACCCCATGAGGCCATGATTCTACTGATAAGCAAACACATTGCAGTAAAGTCGAATTCTTAATTTACTAGTGTATAAAAATAATTTTTGGTTCTCAAAAAGAGAGGTTTGAAAATTCTCTTACAACTTAATGATTTACTAGATTTTGACCCGCCCTTTCAAGGGCGGGGTTTTTTTTGTTGTTTTTCAGTATAAAGATTAACTATTATTCGTTTTAATTATATAAACCGTAACATGATCAAATTTCAATTATGCGGGTTTGTAATAGTGTGTACAGTATGACGAAATTTAAAATGCGTCATACAACCGTTTTGTGTTTGTAATAAGTTAAACAATGTTTTATCCGAAATTCTTACTTGGACTATTATATAATTTTAAAGATTTATAATTATATAAAGTATTGCTAAAAAGCGCGGGTTGTTTTCACTTATTAACCGAAAATTAATTTACAAATTACTATTATTTTTGTTTCAAATCATAACAATTGAATTTTTATATTTTTATTATTTGTTTTTTCTCTTCAAAATAAAAATAAATAAAACAAATATTTGGTCAAGAGTGATTCGAATGAATTTATAATTTTTTATTAAAGAACATATAATTTAAAAGTTTTTTTTTTGAAAATAATGTTGAGTTTTAAGAAGTGTTTTCATATTCGACCTAGATCTGTTGAACTGGAAGACCCGTACCATGTATATAATCTAGTTCGGATTTAATGAAAAAATCGTTAATTAAAAATCCGATAAAACCTGGTAAAACCCAAAAATTCATTGTTAACCTGTGATCTAATACCAATGATCAAATAAAACATAAAATATCTTATAGTATTTTGTTTTTATTTATTAAATTAATCATATACTTTTTAATAATACATAAATTTGTGGTCTTTAAACTTTGATGATATTTTTATTATGTCATCCAAATAAAAAAAATAATATAAAAAACTTATCAATATGACAATATTAGTTTATTTTTGTTATTAATGACCTATTATAAGTTTGTATTTTTCTATTTTTTATTTTAGATTTAAAATTAAATTTATGATACATAGATTTAAGAAAATAACATTATAGTGTCATTATGTTTTTTTATTCATTTAGTTTCAGAATATATATGTCTGATATTTGAACATAAAATATTTATATTAAATAAAAGTAACATATTTTATAAATATGTGTAAGCCCATTATTTGTTGATCCATTAAAATATATTTCTGCAGGCCTAAAACTAAAAGACTTAAATGCCATTAATGAATTTTATTAATCCTTTGTAAAAATAAGGGTATTTTTGGAAAACTTAAAACATTCATTAAGGGTATAATTCAGGAATGATCCTGTTTTAATGGTATTGATAAGAATTCTTAATTTACTAGTGTATAAAAATATTATTTGGTTCTCAAAAAGAGAGGTTTGAAAATTCTCTTACAACTTAATGATTTATAAAAGGACAAGACAATATCATTAAATCTTGAAGCTAGAAAACTATGAGTGCCTTGAAATTGAGAGTCTATTTTCCTTTTGAAATGAGTTTCTATGCCATGAGCATATTCCCTTTGCTCTATAATCTCAGTTCTGCTTGTTTGATTAATTTTAGAACTATTATTTAATTTTCTTAAATTTGATTGTAATTTGGGAGTTTTTTTGTTTCACCTTTTCATGGAAAGACGAAAGACTTGCTAAAATATGATCTTGATATATATATATATATAGAGAATGAATGTTAAATTGGTATTCATCAAAAAAGATTTTTACATCAAATGCAGCCTGAACTAGAAATTTGTGGTAAAACCATACTATTACATCAAGTGCAACATGATCTTGACATTTTGATGACTCTTTCTATTTTTAATTCTTTTTTGAAATATTCATACGTTGTATCAGAACCAAAGAAAATTACTGACCAAATTCATGCAACATATTGGTAATCTAGAAAAAAAAAAGGAGAGTGTAATGTAAAAGATAGATATAAAAAGGTTCAGGAGACAAAGAATGGTGTATTTTAGCATACACAAAACAAAGAATGGTTTAAAGAAAAGTTTGAAGAAGAAAGAAAGAGAGAAAAGGAGAAGAATGGTGATGGTAATGGTAGGGGTGGTGGGGAACATATATGTTCTTTTTCTTTTCCCCTTCTTTTCTCCTATCTCTTTATAACATGGTTACAGAGTTTCTTTTGGTTTAAGCTAATCTTTTCTGTCCTTTTCTTCTGTTTATCTAATTGCTTCTTCAAACGAAACGGTATCATCGCAGTTAATGTCGGTTAATGTGATAAAGACATTGTTTGAATGTTTCAGACTTTCAGGTTCAGACAATTTGTACTAACTATTAACTAACATGAGTATGCTTAGTTCTGGTATTGACAACGACAATATTTGATATAGTTTTTTTCAAACAAACCAAAAGACAATAATTGGATATATATATATAAACTTTGAACCAAGCGAGATACAGTCAACAGAGGAGAAGGGGTGGAGTCATGATCATTTTTTTCCGCTAAAAGTATTTTTATTCAATATTGTCTACAGAGACAATAGCATAATAGTTGATATGATACATCACATCAAGAAAGCCAGAACAAGCTCTTGAAAAATAATCTAATTCAATCGAAAATGTGATCTGACAATTCACGATTACAAGAAAAATTAATGATAAAATCCATACTGAATTTGGTTAGATGATGACAATACATTAATATCAAAATGATTTTGATTCGTGGTTTTTAATAATCGAAGTGCTTTCCCGTATTATAACGGGATGCAGTCATTACATTGCTTACACGATAAAATTTCTCCACATAAAAGATAGATTTTTTTCTTTGGTTAAAGTTGTTTCGAAAAAAATCCCTTCCGAAAAATTAACTCTAGAAACCATCAAATAATATGCAATAATCATTACAACAAAAACAGAGTAAAACGAATATATTTTCGATTAAAAGAAACCGGCAGAAAACGAAGATATTCCCAAAAATTTATAGAAAATATCCAAAAAACCATAATATTAAAGAACAAAAAAAAGATTATTATACAAGAAATTTCAGCGTCGGTGTTTAAAAAGCGACCGGCGCATAGTAACAAAAAATCTCTATTTTTTTCTTATCACTGGCGGCTAGAATATTGTTTCTGGAGTCATGATCATCTAATAGATAGTTTTTTCATTAAGGTTGCACCTTGATAGGATGACATTTTAAATGAAAAGATTAGTATTTAAAATTCTAGATAGGGTCTATTCCAATCAACAAAACCGTAAATAAATTTCCATTTTATGCTGAAAGGTATTTGGAGAATACCATAAATTTCGGTTATAAAATCTTCAATTACAAAATGGAAAAAAGAAACAAGGAGACTCTAGTCATCTTGATTGGTAATGAAGAAACTAAGGAGTGATTAAAGAAAATTCGTAGAAGTGGAGGCGACAAAAGTGAGAAGACACCTGGAAAAAAGCATGTGACGTGGGGAATGTGAAAATGTTGTCTTCTACGGGCATTGTGTCGGACCAAATTCTCGGATGACCTTCCGTACATCCAGAATATTCAAGGATGACCTTGTTATGTTTGTCAATATTTTAAATAGTTTTTATTTAATAAAAAGGTAATAAATAACAATTCTACCCTGAACATATTTCAGTATTTACGACCCAACCGATCCTAATTCGGGTCAGACCCACCCACCCAAAGAAAAGGATCTTTGATCCATTACTAAAAACCCCTACTCCCCGACATTCTTTACTTTTTCTTGTTTTTAGTTGAACTCGTTTTGTCCTTTCCTTCTCCCTCTCACTTTCAATCCAAAGTCTGTTTTTTTTCTCTTTTTTCACTCAAACGACCAAATCATACTCTTCTTAACTTAATTCCTCTCATCTTCTACCATCTTATAGTCAAGGTAAGAAACCATCATTAGATTTGGGAATTAGGGTTTGGATTGGGAATTAGGGTTTATATAAACTCGATTTGGGATAATAATTTTGAGGTTGGATTTGCTTTGACAGGTAGAAAAACGACAATGCAGCCTGGGTGTAAGAAATTTAAGCCCAATCCTGAACCGTTGGGAGAGGGAGAGCAAATCGGAGATAATGGTTCTCCCCCGCCGTCAGATCCCCCTCCGTCGTCACCTCCGGCTCAGACATCACCTCCGGCTCAGCCATCACGTCCGGCACAGCCATCACCTCCGCCTCCGGCCCCAGAAGAGGAAGCGAACGTCAATGATAGCGGTTCACATATTTCATCGCCGTCGCCAACGGTATGTAGTTGATTATTGTTGTTTAATACTAACTGACACTTAGATTTTTGTGAATTTTTGATCAAAAAAAAGATTTTTGAGAATTTTGAGTTTTGAAGACATGTATGTGGATTTTAGGGAGGAACAAACAAACAGTTCTGATGACATTTGTGACTTAATTTTGTTGACATGTGATTGTTATTTAAATTAAACTCGTATAGAATTCATATTAATTTTTTATAGTTGTAAAACTTGTATACATGTAGTTGAGTTTATCATGACAAGAGTATGAACAAGATTTATTTCTCTGTTTCTTTGTTTGTTCTTCTCTCTGTTTTTCTTTTTTTTTTGTTTTTCTTATTGTGTCTTGTTGTTTGTAATGTGAATCAAAATACAAAAAGTACAAATATTATTGAGTTTGTGTATACACAAAAGAAGATACATATAATGAAGAGTATGATGCTTTTTTGCTATTCTAGTCTTGAATGAGAGTATGAAAAGTATGGTTTGGAGTGAGAACTTGATAATCTAGTCTCAGATTTGTTTAAATAGAACTTGTGGAACTCGTAGAACTCGTACACTTAGTACAACTGCTGACGAATTTTGTTTTATGGTTACAGGATCATTCTACTGAGGAAGAGAGCGAACCAATGAAGCCTTTGGAGTTTTATTTCAAGCCCACTGAATATGCAAAGTATCCGAAGCTGCAATCAAGATGTAATCCATATAAAACCATGAAGACTATTAAGAGTCTAAAAGGGCCAGAGATGAGTTGGTTTGAGAATCATCCTCAGTTCAAACATATCATCCACAGGGAAATGGAAAAAAACAGAAAGGTGATGGGTATGTGGATGTTGCTTCTTCGCACGGTACACATAAACAATGGAAAGAAGGAAGCTTGGTTTGTTATAAATGGTGTTCCCATTCGCTATTCAATGAGGGAACATGGCCTCCTCAGCGGATTGTATTGCCATGAATATCCAGGAGAGCTTGAAAATTTGGGGAGTTACAACTTTGTGGATAAGCACTTTGGCCAACATGACATGGTAAAAGTCAAGGATGTCAAACAAAAGTTGGTTCAAATGGTAGATGCAACTCGTGATAGGCTAAAAATGGCAGTGTTGTTCTTTCTAGCCACTGTGATTAGAGGGACAACAAGGAATGTTCAGGGAAGCATTGATCCTTTCGTACTAAGGGTCGTGGAGGACATTGAGCTATGTGAATCGTTTCCTTGGGGAAGACTCACATTTGATGGTTGTATGGAAGAGATTATGCATCTGATGAATAATTATAGAGGCAGAGTGAAGGCTTCTTGGACGTTTCCTGGTTTCATTTTACCTTTGGAGGTAAAATTTAATATTTCTATCTTTGAATACAAAATTGTAAAACTGGAAAATCTGATGAAATTTGATGATTGTGTGTAGGTTTTGGCGTTTGAATGCGTCTCAGCGTTGAAGACAGAATTTCGGGTACCTGTAAAAAGTCCTGAAACTGAGTGTCCAAGAATGTGTAAAGGGAAGTTCAGAGATTCGGGGTCAACAGGATATGGTCTCGGAGAACTATATAAGACGCTTGATGATTCGAAGGTAAATATTTTTTTTTTTGTAATTTTGATAGTATACGGGGTTCTCGGTATCAATTTTTTTATTGTTGCAGGTTATTTGCAGTATTTTAGAGCCCAGGGATGGTGAGAGAATTCTTATGGCTCGCATCATGGAAGATTATGATTTGAACGAGGAAGATGACTTAGATCCTATTGTAGATAGCTGGAAGAAGGTTCTACGCAGAAGAAATGGAAAGATTTGGTGGGAGGATCTATGGAAATTAGACATTGAAGGACGGGCATATGAACCTGAACCTGAACCTGAGGCAGAAGAAGAGCAACCTGCTGAGCCTGAAAATGTATATCTGAAGGAGCAGTTACAGCAGATGATGGTGATGATGAAGTCGATGCAAGAAGGTTTTCAGGATCAAGTTAATCAGAAGTTTGAAGAGCTGAATGGAAGGATGTGTGCTGTGGAACAATATGTCAATAGAAAGCTGAATGAAGAAAGTATGGGTTTTCAGTTTAGTGATTACTGGAGAGGAAGTCACCGTATGAACAACTTTGAAACCGGCGGAACTTCAGGTATAACTCATTTCTATAAAAGTATTATTGGTGAATCTTAATTATATTTGGGAATCTTGTTAAAATTTGTGAAAAACAGGTGGTGCTGATGAGAATGGTAGTGCAAAAGGGACGGAGCCTCAGGATGCAGCTGTCGAGAAGATCGTTCCACAGGCCAAAAACGCTGGTCCTGATACTGCGGAGAAGACGGTTTCAGAAGCTCCAGATACTCCAAATGCTGGTCAGGAAGACGCTGTCGAGAATACAGTTCCAAATGTTGGTCATGATGCTGCGGGGAAGACGGTTTCAGAAGCTCCAGATACTCCAAATGCTGGTCAGGATGAAGCTGTCGAGAAGGCAGTACCAAACGCTGGTGGTCATGCTGTGAAGAAGAAAACGCCAAGGCCTAAAAGGATGAAAAAACCTTCGAGTGTCTGTGTTACTCCTTTTGTTCCAAAGTGAGTAATGGAGTGTTTGTTTGGAAGGTTGTTGCAGGTTTTTAAACGGTTGAGGTTGCAGGTTTTTTAACAATTGTGTTGTATGAAATGTTGTATGAAGTGTTGTATGAACGCTTGTAGTAGGTTTTTTAAATGATGTATGAAATATTGTATGAAATGTGTAGGTTATTGAAACTTTTATGGGTCGCTCCATTATATGCAGTTATATTGCAGAAATAATTCTTGGAGTACAACTAGTACAAATTGGTGCAACTTGTGTTATCTCCTTGTGAAAATAAGACAAAATGCCTGTTAAATCTGTTAAAACAGAATAACTAAAACGTGGGAAACGTGTGCCATCAAATCAAACGACCCCCAAAAAAATACAGCAGAGTTGTATTCAAAACTTTTAGTTGTACAGCTTTGTAAAGAGTTGTATTTTGATGGTTTACATATATTCTTAGTAGTATCATACCTAAAACTAATTTTTTTCAGTTGTATTTATTCTTTTAGGTGACTATCCAACGTTTATGATGTTTCTAATTTATTACATATAAATAAAGATGTGCATAGTCTCTTTTCCATTTTTAAAAGATTGATATTTCTAAACTATCCTTTAAAGTATAAGGTGTAATATGTGAAAATATGTTGTTTATATAACAAATGTTGAATCATTTTTTTTCCGTTACAAATATATTGCCATTTTAAAAGATTGATACTTCTAAACTATCTTTTAGTTTTTTTTTGCTAATCCCATATGAAAATGTGTGGCTCTTTTAACCAAACACAAATAATTACATTTAAGTAGTTGTACAAGTTGTACTAGTTGCACAAGTTGTATCCTTAAGTTGTACAAGTTGTATCACTCAAGTTGTACAAGTTGTACAAGTTGTATCACTCAAGTTGTACAAGTTGTATACGTTTTTCCAGTATACTAGTTATTGTTTGGTTCTCTTGAATTGTACCTAGTAAAACCAAATAAAATCTCTAGACAGAAAATAAAATTCTTAAAACAAAAATAACGTTCATGAAACACAAATAACAGCCGCAAATCAAACACAAATGAAACACAATCAACATCCTGAGCTCTCGCCATCAAGCCAGCTCGATAAGGGAGTATTTTTTCTCTTACTCTTACTTTTTTTTCGGTATTCTCCAACTGATGGGATTCTAGTCACTTGTTTTCTTCCTTTCTTTTTCTCATAATACGGAGGTAACACATGCTTAATTTGAATCTCCTCGGGAACGTCCCAATCTGAATGATGAGGTACTGGAAAGATTGTCCTACAATAAGCCAAGACCCACTGCTCCATCCAATAATATTTAGAACAAAAATCATGGATTTCAGGCACCTCATCCTTTGCTGCTTTTGAATACTTTATGATAGCAGCTATACCATGCAGACATGGATATTTGTCAATATCAAAACACTTACAGCTGCACGTCTTCATCCTCAAGTCAACCAAATAACGTTTTCCATCGCGACCCATCACGTTGTACTCGAGTAGAAAGCTGTTTAGCTCATGCACCACTAACTTCCTTGCAATTGGACATAGTTTATGCAACTCGCCATGCACACGCGGCACTAGTACTTGTGTGTCTGGTACTCCAGCAGAAATCTTCCTATATTTATTAAACCACTCAGATATTTTTTCCACAATCGCATCAATCATTGGCAACAACGAATACTGCCTTGCCTCTGCAAAAACACCGTTGAGAGATTCCACACAATTTGTGCTGTCTATGTTGTATCTTTCTCCTGGAAAATAACACCTCGCCCATTTGCTCTCATGAACACTTCCATCTAGATACTCAATAGCAGCAGGATACCGTTTTATAAAATCATCATATAGCTTTTGGAACTCAGACTCTGTATAAGCCTGAGCACAAGCAATGAATTTTTTAGCAAGAACATCTTTCCTGACGTGTGACACATGCGATTTCACATTCCGGCACAAATGATATATGCAATATCCATGCTTTGCCTGTGGGTAGACCTCATTTACCATATTGATGATGCTTACATTTCTATCAGAAACAAACACAAGCTTAGGATCATCTGGTATTAGTGTTTTCAGTATAGTCAAAAACCACTTCCAGCTTTCATTTTTTTCACCATCAACAACACCAAAAGCAATGGGATAATGATGATGATCTGGATCTTGAGCAGCAGCAACAATAAGAACTCCACCATGTAAAGTCTTCAGATGAGTTCCATCTATAACAATCACCTTTCTCATAGCCTGAAATCCTTCGATGCAAGCTCCTAATGCAAAGAATAAATACTTAAACTGGTTTTGCTCATCCACTTCTATTTCTGTGACTGTATGAGGATTCATCTTCTTTAACATGTGCAAGTAAGAAGGCAGCCTATGAAAACTCTCCTCCGAACTACCCCGCACATCACTAGCAGCTTGCTTTCTCCCTCTCCAAGCGGTAGAATACGAAACAGTAACACCAATTTTTCCTTGAACCAAATCTATGAGAGTTTTTGGAGGTGGAGTTTTAAATTTACCCGGATAATCTTCATGCAACATAGATGCAACCAATCGTGGTGTGCCTTTCTTCAGATTTCTGGATGTAGACGTAGTCAACCGAGAGCATGTATGCATCTTGTGGTATGTTCTGACCGAGAAAAAAATTGAATTTTCACTCTTTGCTACTCGTAAAAACCATTTACAACCTTGTCCACGACATTTTAGCAAGTATAGTGTAGGTGTTGACTTCACAGTATTAACCTCAAAACAGTTCTCATGCACAGCTTTATCTACTAAATCTTTCACTTCGTCCTTACTTCCAAATTGTTGACCAATAGCTAGATCAATACCATCGTCCCATTCAACATGCACAACCTCATCTGCTTGTGAATCACGTGTGGTAACAACCTCATCTGCTTGTGAGTCACGTGTGATATCAGCCTCATAATGCATATCAACGTTATCCATGTACACCGCTTTGTCTCGTGTAACATTTTCACCATCTGAAAACTGGGGAATAATGGCCATCTGATCATCTTCTCCTAAATGCTCGTTTACTGCGTCAAGAGAAATGCCACCCTCATTAGCTTGATAATCGCTTACAAGCTCCTCATTCCTTGAAAGATGCTCAAAACTCTGGTTTTCTGAGACAAATTCAGTGAGCTCCACATGAAGAACATTTCTACACTGTTCTTTGTTGACATCAATTAAATATCCAAAAACATCTTCATCATCGTAAATATATGAAGGCCTTTTGGGATCCACTATCAATGGGATATAGCTCAGATCAAGCTTGGTCGTAGATTGATCCACCTTAATCTTCTTTCCGATTCTTTCAACCAAACGAGAATAAGTCACCTCTTCCAAAGTTCCCTTCATCACTAAACTACAAATATTTCGATTCTTCCGGTTCCACCGTACATCTTCTCCCTCGTCTGAATAATAACCTCCATAGTCGAAATGTATAACTATTCCACGAATGTCATCCATTTGTTCTCTGCAAAATAAAAATAATGAACATTAATTTTTAAAAGTTGTACAGGTTGTACAAGTCGTTAAAATTGTACAAGTTGTACAGGTTCTATACTAAATAACAGTTCACCTTCATTTATAACGATTTCACTGATCTACCTCTACAGTCTGATTCTTAATCCTATAAACATTTCAATATAAAAATGTACGTGCAATGTGTAAACAGTACAGAAAATATTTATTCAACAAGAAAAATAGAGAGGGATCAAATGATGATTCAAACTAACCTAAAGCAATGGATCCAAATGAAAGAAAAAGAAAGAAAATTCACTTACATTTCATAAAATAAGGAAGATACACCGAAATCTTATCAGCACAACAACCTTAAAACTTTTCCTGTCGGCAACAAGGAAGAAGTGGAAAAAAAGCTGAAAATATTTAATGGTGGTTGAGAGGGAACTGGTTACGTGAGAGTAATGGAGAAGGGGAGGGAAGGAGAGAGACTTTAATGTCTCAACCAATAAGAAAACTCCATTTTTTATTTTTTTGTATATTTATTTCGAAAACAAAAAAAGGAAAGAAAGGGAGAAGGACTTTTTTGTCATCACAGTATTTCATTAAAGTAGGAAGGTTATATAGAAAAGGGGAAGGTTAGATAGAAATTTTGGACGAAAGAAGAGTCATCCCAGAATTTGGTCCGCATTGTGTCGTCTAACATTTTCTCGTGCTTGCAAAAATATGTTTTCAAGTGCGTGAGGTGAATTGTGACGTCTCCTTAAGTCCATCCATAGGCGAAGCATCTTTCATTAGCTCCTCTCTTTAAGGTTACGCATTCATTACCCATCCATCATGCTTGCCTCCCTTTTCTCCTCTTTCTTTATTGAAACAGGGGCTGAAGAAGAAGAGATGTGTAGTGAGAAGAGTCATGTGCTAACGTACGCAGACAAGGAAGGTGACTGGATAATGGTTGGAGATGTTCCTTGGGAGTAAGTACTTTTCTTATTTATTATAACTAATCTTTAAACTAAACACATTGCAATTTTGATTGATGACTACATATAATGATGTAGAAGCCTAATGGGGTTTAATTGATTATTCTATAGGATGTTCTTGTCTAGCGTGAGAAGACTAAAGATCTCAAGAGCGTATCACTACTGATATAAAAAGCAAAGCAAAGACGGAATCTAGGATTTGACCAATACAGTGAGGGAAGAAAGTTTTGTCATGATGTAAATCACTTGTTCGTCGGAGATTTATTCAAAATTGTGTTTCTAGTTCGCTACTTGATGTTAGTATTATTCGGTTGTAACTTGTAACGATGGAAAAAAATCAGATCCTTTTCAAGAATCTTTATGTTTCGTTGTTTATTAGATTTTTAGTTTCAGAAAAATTACTAGCAAGCCTATATATAATAAAACTACAAATTGTATATGAATTGAACTCACACATAAAAACTAACTAAATAATTGAAGATTGCTACATAGATAATTTTTCTAAGATATCTGCGTGAGCTACAATAAGGAATTTTAATACAACTTTCAATTTTAAGATTTAACATTATAATTAAAAGTTTGTGATACTAGACATCTACATGAGCTATAATTAGGGGTAGCAATCCGATTAAAACCAAACCAATTAAAACAAAACTGAATAAAAACAGAAAAAATCGTTTGAATTTGGTAATACTGAATAATTAAATGGATGTTATTTAAAGAATCACAATATATTTATAAAATTCAGTATATAAACCGATCAAACTGAATAAACAAAAGATAGATTAACTTAAATATATTAGTATACATATTTTGTAAATTTTATAATATAATACATAATTTATTTTATTAATATGATATTCATATTTAAGAAGTTTATTTTAACAATCTGTTACTTTGTTCTAAGTCTAAAAGTTATTTTCTTATTTTCATCATATTAAATAAAGCATAATTTGTTTTACGTTTTAGTGGTAAAATATTTGTGCTCTAATATAGATCTTTATTAATATTGTGATATTCCTATTTTTTTATTTTACTTTTAATCGTTAAGTAAAATAGAAAATATTATATTTGAATTTAGAGTACAAAGTATTTATTTATGATATTCATATAATATAATTAATAATAAATACATAATTTATTTTATTTATATGATATATATTCATATTTATGAAATTAACTTTGATAATCTGTTATATTCTAAATCTAAAAGTTATTTTTTCTTATTTTCATCAAATTAAATAAACATTTTTTTTTACTTTTAATTGGTAAACTATTTGTGCTAAAAAGTTCTTTATTAACATTATGATGTTCCCACTTTCTTATTTTATTTTTAAATAGTTAAATAATATTATATTTAAAATTTAGAGTGCGGAATATATACTTTAATGAATCTGATTTCTAACATATAAAACTTGTTATTTATTAATATTATGATATTTATATTTTCTGGTTTTATTTTTATTTGTTAAATAAAACAGAAAATATTCTCTCTAAAATTTAGAGTACGATATATATATGTTTTAAAATCTGATTTCTTATTGTATAAATTTCTGTATATTTTGACTCTACACTAATGCTTCCTTTCACTCTTAGGTAAGCATATCCTTCTTGTGCCAAGTATCCTTTCTCTATTTCTTCCAAAATGCGGCATTTCCCATTTAGTCATCTTTAACAATACTTTGTCTTTTTTAATAGTAGGCTTTCATTTGTGCTGATTTACCATACTTTGTCTTTTTCAATAGTAGGCTTTCATGTGATAGTGTTTTGTTTTACATACATCACATCAACAGTCGATCTGAAATTCCTTGTTCCACCACCATTTCCAGTTTTCTGGTCTGAAGATGCTCGTCATCTTAGTACGCCAGAAGTTGTACTCATCGTCTCATCCCATCGAATATAGGAATAATTTGTTGCGATGTTTCCTCCATCGTTTTCTTCGGTTATCTCTATAACCGGTTTTCATCTTGTGTCTTACGTGATCTTCGTCACATCTTCTTCGGTTCTTCTATAACCAATTCATGCTCCATTTTTTCTTGGGTAAGCAACCTCCTTTCTTGCCTGGTGTCTTCCTTTGATCATCATCACGTCTCCTTTGACAACTCATTTTGTTTGTGTCAGTTGATTTGAAAGACCGTTTTCATCATCACTGCACACATTTCTTGTGTTGTGTCTATCTTTTTTTCTTAACACTCTGACTTTTATTAAGCCATAAGGCAAGAGTTTAAGCAATACAAACTCATAAAAATTCGAGAAAAACCATACCAGTAGGTAGGGGGCATAAAGAAACGAAAGTAGAAGAGAAAAAACATAAGCACACACACGCACCATACTCACTTAGTAAAGGAGATAGACAGTAGCGTTGTGATAAGGGAGAGCCACTAGCAAGTTCTAGCTTCCATATCAGTGAGATCTTGAAGCCAAGCCGGACCTCCCGTTGCAACATATGACTGGTACCTACGATCTGCAGTCACACTGATTGCAATCTTCTGGGCAACTACATTTCTTGTGGGAAGAAAGTGTTCCAGCGACCAGCTTTGTGTCTATCTACTCTATTAAAATAGAATCCTAAATTTATCTACCATAAAAGTTTTCATTTAAGTTTTGAATTGTTTCAAGTTTGTTAGTATATTTGTTAGTATATTAATTACTTAATTTATGGACCATTTCAAATTAATTACATTATAATTAATTATTATACACTACCAAGATTATAGGACCGAACAACTTAAACAAAACCAATGTTAAATCTATTTAAACTTATATCATGATCCGAAATTAATAATACAAAAACAAACGGTTTTCTACCAATACGAGAACCATAAGTATATCTCTTCTTCGTATAGATGATATTATCCTACAATAATAAACTGCAACATAAAACATTCGATTACTTAATATTTTGGCTATCTCTCATAATAGTTCATGTTCAAAAAGATATTACGCTATCATTTGTCCAGTTGATAACACCGTTATCTGCTATTACGTTAGCAATATAAGAACCATAACAATTATTTTCCGTTTGGGCTCTGTTTATATTTTGAGATTTAACAAACAAATATCTAATTATATTATATGTATGTCAAAAATATACAACAAATATATATTATAGTCTAATTTATATTAGAAAAATATAAATATATAAAAAATTAATACCCATAAAATTTTATGACTTTAAATTGTATAATCTAATCTCATAACTTGAAATTATATAATATACTATAAAAATATATTAAACTATCTCACAATTTTTTTTGCCCAAACTTATTATATTAAAAGTAAATCCATGCAATATTTGAACCAAAAATGTTAGATCTTTTTACCAACAAATTTATTTATAATACACCAAAAATATCTCTCCATACACGTATCTAGTAACAATTAATCTTAATACACCAAAAATGTTTTTCCTAGGTTTTTCTTCTAGAATTCTTTGCATATTTTTTTTCTTTTTTTTTTTCATCTTTTGTATTTCAGTTGACCCTTGGATCTTAAAAGTTCTGATACCATGTTGAAGTTTATTTCTACTTGAACAAAGTGGAAATAATATAATTGTGAAGGCTTAAACAAAAGAGACCTGGACGAGAGATTGAGAGATGAAATCTGCAAAACTCTTGTTTTATTTATTCTCGACAACTTTTACATTATGATAATATCCAACTTACATAGATTATTACATAAATGAACGTAACTCTTCGTAATGATACGTGGCTATGCACCCAGTGTATTTTAAATATTTTAGAAGAAACACTATGGGTTAAAAGAAACCAAAATTTACACATAATTTTACATAAATATTTTGGTTTGTTTGCTTTTACTAGTGTTAGGTTTGAAGCTGTATTAGTGACAAAAAAAGGTCTGAAGTTGTATTCATCAATCATTATGTTTAGTTCATATTGTAAAAGAATAGGGTATATATACACACAGCAAAATTGTTAGGAGAAATTCATTGATTAGGATAAAAAAGGTAAAACAACTGAAACAACATTGGTTTTTTTTGGTTTTTTTTTTTTTTTGCACGTGAAACAAAAGCAATCTTATACAAACTTCATCCCATAATGTCTAGAACCCCCTATATTGTATAATAATATCAAAAAGAGCCCTGGTCCCCAGAGACGAGGTCGTATATACCTCTTTACATAATCACATACTGTTTTATTAGTAAATTTTAGTTTGTTTGTTTTTCTTACAATCCAAGCTGGACAGGCACGTTGGCTTCTTGAATCCAGTTAACCGGAGTCAACCATTTAGCGACGGTGTACTTTTCAACCTCAGCCGCAGACTTAGCGATCTTAGCCCAAGGAACCCTAGCAGCAGTGTTAGCTCCTGGTCCACGGTTATTGAACTCAATGTATTTAGCTGTTTTGTGGTTAGCTTCTCCTTTCCATTCTGACCATCCTTCTGGCTTAATCACATCACTAATCTCAGTTCCAATAATAACGGTGGTGGAAAATTTCTTCCACGGGCGTCCTAGGTACGATTTGGTGGTTAGTTTCTCAGCTTCGAGATCTTTGTCTGCCATGATACGGCAGTTCTGAAGAACGATACCGATCTTGACCGCTTCACCTTTCATGTTACCGTCGGCTGTTACGTAGTGGGCCTGTCCCTGGCTACCCTTTCTGATGAGGATTAGAGAGTTTTGGATCACGGTAGCAGATTTTCCGAAGATGAAATCGACTGTACCGGATACAACAATGTTCCTGTAGAACTGACGTCCGTTGTTGACGTAGAGTGTGTCTTGGAAAGCGTCAAATCTACAGTTGAATATGACCGCACGGTCTCCGTTCACACGGAATGCGACCGCTTGGTGTCCCAATGGACCAGCAGTGTTCTGGAATCCGATCCATTTCGCCATGAATCCCTCAGATTCAACCTCTGCATGCATGCATATGCGTATAATTAAATATCAACGCAATATATAGTAATCGATAATAGAGGTTAGAGTTTAAATGAGACTTACGAACGGTGGCACTGAGTGAAGTAGTGGTTTTGCTAAGGGCAACACTTTTGTCATTAGTAATGATGGTTTTTGTAGCACCATCTCCAAACATGAAAATGTTGTTCTTCTTCTTAGGGATTCTGACCATTTCCTTGTAGACACCAGCCTTGATATGGATAATGCAACGTCCAGGGTTTTTCTCCGGGCAAGCGTTAACCGCTTCAGAAATCGTCTTAAAGTTTCCACTTCCATCCTTAGCCACCACATGAGTCGCCTTGATCTTACCGCCACTACCGCCTCCTTCACCGATACCATCATCACCACCACGTCCCACCTGAGCCATAAGCTTCCTGTCTTTGCCAGAAAGCCATTTCGGTAGTCCCTTTGCGTCGATGTCTTCAAGAAGGCGACGGCCAGGAGCTCCAATTCCTCCCACATCATCGACTTTGAAACCCATTTGGGACATAGCGGTGACAATAGAATGGAAGATATCGATAGCGTTACTGGTCAAAACCTGGGAGTTAGCGATTCCTTCAGCCATGATTTTTCTTAACTCCACTTCTTCAATGTCATCAAGACAATCGGATTGGTAATTGAAAACTCCGGTTAACCATTGTTTAAGCTGGTCAATTTTACTTCCGCTTTGCTGAAGGTCTTCACCCATTTCTTCAACAATGGTCTCAAGATCCTCAAGAGCGTATGTCAACACTCTCTTGCAGTACTCAAGAACGGCTCTGGTGGTCTCGTTCATGTTTTTCCCCAAGCTTTCTTCGGTTGTAGCCGTAAAGTTTGAGGATTTTGTGATGGCGTCTTTTGTAGCCAACATGAAGGCTTTGATAAGCTTGCTTGGATCATCGCTTTTGACTGGTTCAAGAGTTTTTGCGCATGAGCCTTGGTCTGTGGTTGTCTGACATATTGTCTGAACTGCTTTCTGATGCGAGTTCAGAGTCTTTTCGCCACCTGCATCACCACCTTTGTGAACAAAGGTGACAACTCCTATAGCAACACCCACCACTAGAAGGATGGATGCCACAGATATCACAATTTTTCCAACTGCCATTTTTTGTTTTATATATTGTCCCCTTTTTTTATTATTTTGTGTGTTTTTTCTCTCCCTCCGGGTTATTCAGGAGGTAGATAGGAGAGGAAGGGGATTTTTATTGAAACAGAGCCCGGTGGATTGTTAATGGTGCATTGAGAGGAGATTCTTATAGGAGTTGTAGTTTCTAAAATTAGGGTTTAATTTGCATGAGCTTTGCAAGGATGGAGAGATTTTAGGTCGTTGAATGGCTACAAATTCTCTAGTCTAATATTAACTTTGAGATTAAAGATTAGCCACCACAAGATTATTTGATTATGTCCTGATCAAGAGGTGTAGTTTTGATTACTAAAAATAAAAATATGTAATTTTTTTTTGACAACCAAAATATGTAATTTAAGGATGAAAAATAGTTTATTATAATAATCTTATTGATTTTAGGATTTGAGAGAACATACAAATTGTTTTGGACTATTCATTCCTAACATTGCTGAAAGCATCTTCAAGAGTTTGATCTCATCCTTTAAAAAGTTTAAATTATTTGGAAACTAGAAGAAAACAGGTAGTTAAAAGATTGTGTCTATCCTAGCATTTGATTCGTGAAAATTTCTTTTTAGACTATAATGTTCATGTGCATTTTTATGTGTGAAGTTAATTTAATTTTATATAACGATAAGTAGTGTTGTTAAAAGATTCGAAATGGAGTGTCTTATGACGTGATTGTCAAATTGAAAGCCGAAATCATATTTTCCGACGACACTCAGATTTAAAAAAAAAGAAATATGGTTTTAGTCTCAATAAAATGGGCTATTGTACATAGTCAGGATGACATTCCACTTGTATTTACGTCTAATAGAACGAGTGAGCGGGACAAACACATTAATATAAACATCACCGTGATTTTTTTTTCTCAGTGTACATAAAAGAAAACAATTAGAGGAGACATGTGGTACAATTTGAATAAAACATATAATTCCATTATCAGTTCTAGTAATGGCTTTGTATGAAAATATATAATTGTGTTTTAGCAAAAAAAAAGGTACAATTGTGGAAGTTATGCCTCGAGTTTAGGTCAAACACCACATTAGAAGTTCCAATGCGTCACTCACTTATAGAATTGGCAATGAATTAGAGCTATTTAGTATAATCTGTGGTATTGATCAATGAAGCTATAAGTTTGATGAATGTTGACATGCAGGTCATGAAAGCATAAGCAAATGAAGCCATGGTTTCATGCATCAAATACTATATAGATATATCAAACTATGGAGAAACAAATAATCACATCGTCAAATAAATATCTAACAAATCGTTAACAAAAAATAAATATAATATTCCATTAATATATCCTTTCCTCGAATCCCGTCCATACATGTATATATAGAACCTATAGCATACAATCATACATGACAGAACCTAAAAATGATTCCATTAGCGATCGTTTTAGGCATTACACGACATCAAGTAATAATTACATCTCCATCCTTTCATCAGTAGTAATAAGATGACAATGGTGGCGGTCGGGGCGAAGTGTCTTCCTCGTTCAGCTTCACCTTAATACCAAAAGTCTTAAAAATAGTATTCAAACCATTAAACACATCATACGAATCACTGCTTAGATTCTTCCCAACTCCAATCACACTCTCCACTTCCTTTAACAACCTCTTATCATCAATATCATCCAAACAAGTCCAGTGATACCCCATGATCGACATTAACTTCTTCTTACACGTGAAATAGTTATGAGCCAACGTCGTTACATCTTTTCCCGTAGCTTTCCAAAACTCGGTGAAATCTTCCAACGCGTACTTCAGGTTTTTCTCGCAGCTGCTGATCGCTGCGGTTGAGTTTGATGCATTTTTTGGTTTGATTTCTGAGAGGAAAGCCACACTATTTTTCACGGAAGATTCAGCCGCAACCGCTAATGCGCGGATCAATTCAATGGGGTCATTGGTAGGAACGGGTTTAAGGGTTTTGCAGCATAGACTTGTGTTTGATTGGATTACGGTGCATACTCCCGCGACTGCTTTTGCGTGCGGTGTGAAAAGGTAGTTTGTGCGTCTGGCTGGTGTAGCGGCTGCAAATGCGGTGACGGCTAAGAAGAGAAACAATAATATATGTATGATTGGAGTGTTCATTGTGTTTTTGTATGGACGGAGAAAAAGAGGATAGGAAAGGAACGGATTGGGAGGAAGAAGAGAGCTTAGGTATAGAGATATGCATGTTGTGCATATTTATAGTTCGTCTATATTTGGTAGATATTATTAGATCTTTTTATTTATTTTCTAGGTACTTAACGTATCGTAGGGAGGGATTTTCGGGTTAATTTCAGGCTGAACAGTTAACGTTTCGAACTAATATTTTTGCTATATTTTAGTTTTACGTTTAATGCAAATATGGTTTTAAGTGATTAGTTTTTTTTCTGGTGAAAAAGAAAGAGTTATGGGAATTATACCGTTTTAAGGTTTTTTCCGGTAGGTTGAAGCAGGAGTGCCTTACCGGAAGAAAGTATGGGAATAACATGATCCTGACCTGTTCCCATATTACAAGAGATCAATGATCATTTTCTTCATATACAGACTTCAAATTATCCTCAGATTTAGCATATTCATGTTATTATACCAAGAATAACTTAGCATATTCAGATTTAGTTTAGAAAATATTTTAGCAAAAAAAAAATAAAAAAACTTAGTTCCCAAAAAAAAAATATCAAGAATAACCTAAATAGGATTATTTGCTTGGATATTTTTAGATTATTTGCTTGGTTTTAGAGGAATTTCAGTGGGGATTTGACAATCCTCAACCATCAAGATATGATGGTAACATGGAAATACATGTCAGGAGGCTTGGCTTTTATAACCATATCGTAACAATTGTTTTGTTTTCAATTACACCCACATGTTTTAGATTCAAGTGAAACACAACAATTTAGTGATCAAAAACATTAGGATCAATATCTTAAGTATATGATATTATAAACTGTATTAAGAAAAAAACTTTTAAAAGGTGACAGGCCTGACGGCCAAGAGTTAACACACAACACTAAGGTTCTCCTCCCGCAGGTCAGGTCCGAGCATTCAACATAGATTGAAGAGCAACCACGACAGTTCTCATGTTTGGTCTGAAGCTTTCTTCGTATTGTATACACAATGCAGCAATAGCGGCAAACTGCATTATAAACAAAAAAAACAATTAAACGTAAATACATTTGAATCGAGGAATGCTTTTATTTTTCCTCTTTATTCTGTGTCTTATAATTAATATGACAGTTGATAAAAAAACTAATACGACAAGACTAGTTTTGATTTATACCTTAGCAACAGCTCTTGGAGGGTAATCTCCTTCGAGTCTTGGATCAACACACTGCTCAACTTTCTCTAAACTTAGATTTGGTGTAGCCTAAGGCAAAAGCGTAGTTTTGGAATTTTAGTAACATGTTTGTAATGGGAGATAGTTCAAATTAAATATCTTTGATAAAGAGATCAGTATATATTTTACCCATACGACTAAACTTTGCTGGCCTCGAGGCAATGTATGATCAACGGGCTTTCGACCTGTTAGAAGCTCGAGCAACACAATACCGAAGCTGTATACATCACTCTTTGCACTCATTTGCCCAGTCATTGCATATCTGATCAAAGAGAGAAAAAATAACATATGAGAGTGAGAGTGATAACTAAAGATGACAACAAACTTACTCAGGGGCATGATAACTAAAGGTTCCAAGAACACGACTCGAATGAAGGCGTGCTGCCATATCAGGAGCTTGGTTTGAAAGATCAAAGTCAGCGATTTTAGCTACACCATTATCAAAAATTAGAATATTGCTGGACTTTATGTCACGGTGGATGATATGTGGGCAGGGGCGAAGCCAGAGTTATTTTTTCCTGGGTGCATACAATTAATACAAGTTAAAATAAATATTAAATATAGTGGTATTATGGAGAATCGAACCCGGTTGTTTGGAAGATGAGGGTGCACCTTTAACAAGTAAGCTGTATCAAACATAATGTCCAATGTAAAAATTTCAAAATCCAAATTAATAAGGGGTGCACGTGCACCCTCACTGTTCCACCTAGCTTCGCCACTGTATGTGGGTTCGCCTTTTCATGCAAGTACTCAAGCCCTCTTGCTACACCAACCGCAATACTCACTCGTTGATGCCACGACAAGAGTGGACCTGGCTTTGCTCCCTTCACCAGGCCCGGCTTTGACCACAAACATTAGATGCAACCGTATGTGGCCTACTATTTTGATAAAATTTTAGGGCCTAGTTTTTTTCATTTGCATTACTTATAAATAAAGAAATTTGTTATGTGTACTGCTGTATATTGTCTATAAGTAAGGAAGGTGGTGGGCCGTGGACATCTTTTATGTTATTAAACATGAGTAAATTGAAAGATAAGAAAAAATGGAAAAATATTATGATGACAACAAATATGGAAAATAACTGATTTAGAATAGTTTTCTTCTGGTTACTCAAAAAAAAAAAAGAATAGTTATCTTCTAAATTAATTTTTTTTCTTAGCAAACATTCTTTCACGCTTGTAGTAATGTTCACAATTCTGGTTTCAGTTGTTTCAGTCGAAAAAAACTTTTCGAAGCTGAAGTTGATTAAGTCTTATTTACGATCAACTATTTTACAAAAATTGAATAGTTTAGCTATATTGTCGATTGAAAAGGATATGATCAAGAGCCTTGATTACGAGAATCAAATGGATAATTTTATAGGAAAAAAATACAAGAAGATCTATATTTAAGAACTGATAATTTTTATTAGTTTTTAAAATATCGTAATTTTTTTATTATAGACTTGAGTTTTTTATCGACAGATTTTTTATATATTTTCTAAAGGCCTCAGTTTTGTATTTCGTATTGGACCATGAATATCTCAGGACCGGCACTGCCCTTCACACCTTTCCTCCCTGAAGAAGCATATGATAAGGGCATCTCTTAGAATATTAAATTAATATAAAACAAAATTACAATTAAACTCTAAACATGAGAAACTCAAATCAATAATGTTATGATTCTTGAGAGTCTACTGTTTCTTTTTTCTTTCTTTTTTGTTCCTCTCTTTTACTTTTGATATTTAATTCACTAAAAACTCAGGGTCAATTTGATACTACCGGTGAAGACGACCTAACATCAACAAATTCAGTAGAGATACAGGTTCAATTTGATACTATCGGTGAAGACAACCTAACATCAACAAAATCATCCTCTCAACTGCAGTAAAGAGACACAAGTATTTTATTTCTCCATTGTACCATGAAGAATATCATGAAGAGATCCGTTTTGGGCAAACTCGAAGACAAGTATCCGTGAATTCCCATCAACAGAGTAACCAAGCAGCTCAACGAAGTTTTCATGTTTCAACCTAGAAACTATTGAAACCTGCAGGTCAACTTTTCCAATTTTTTAAGAAGTACGTGATACAACAATAAACATGTATTATATATATAATGCATATGTACACCAAACCTGGGCAAGGAATTCCCTATCAGGCTGTTCGTTATACTCTAACTTTTTGATTGCTACAGGCTGATCATTCATTAATACACCGCGATATACTTTTGCATATGAGCCTTCACCAACGAGAAAACGTGGTTTGAAATCATTTGTTGCTTGGCTAATATCATCAGCGAGCAGAGCGGCTACTTCTATTGGCTGCACCTTCACATCTTGAGCACTATTTTGCGCAGTGCGCTTTCCATCATCTCCTTTACACGCATCCAATCAAGAACACAGTTATGAAAGGAAGAAACACGTTTTTGTTTATTTTGAGAGAGAAACCAAGTTATAACTCAAGTACCTCCTGATTGTTTTGTCATATTCTGGTCTCCATAATCAGCAGCTTCAACCAAATCATCTTTACGGAAACAACAGAAGAAGATCATGATCAAGATCAGTATAACGTAATCTAAAGGGATTAAATCTGTGTATATATCATTTCTGCGTTGTGATAAAAGAAGAAGTGAGACCCACTTTCTTAACTAGATTATACATTTCTGGAATAAAATGATATGGAATGATAATTTCAAAGATTCCAAAAAAGAATTTTACCATTTAACTTAAATGGAGTAAAGGATCATTCCATCAATTCTAAAAAATAAATACAAAAATACAAAAAAAATCACTATAATTTTGATAGGAAATAAATATAACAAATCTCTTTTATTTTTAATAACATTTCATTCATCTTATTCCATTCATCTTTATTTATTTTTATTTACGTTTATCATTTATGTATCAACCTTTGACAGCTCATTAAAGTCCCTTACAGCAACATTATCAGTTAAAATCTCGACCAGTTTCTAAAACAAAAAAAATAATACTATTATAACAATTTGATTATGTTTTAGTTGAGCAAAACAAATTGAAAGCTTAATAAAGTGACATATGTCCTACGGGGTTTAAAACCAGTGCTTAAAAGGTTTGTATTAAGAATTTTCATTTGTTCTCTCTCTAATATTAACTGTTTTTCATTTTCTTTAACTGTTAAAAACCTCTCAGCAACTTGCCGTTGGAGCTCCTCTTAGCGCTGAAAGACAAACAGAATCAAGATAGACTCCAAATTCATATTTCAGTATTTAGTGGGTCTCATACTTATGAGCAACTTAACGAAGCCTGCTACGAGTATTATTTATAGAGAGAAATTAAGATTCCTACCAAGACATTTTTGGTTATTTTAGCAATCTATCGAAAAAATAGTAAGAATTCGATAAGTTAATACTTAATAAATTAATAAACATACTAAATAAATAAAATTTCTCGGTTCTAAATTAGGTCAGTTTAAAATATAACATAAATTGCAAAATAATAATAATAATAATAATAATAATAATAATAATAATAATAATAATAATTCTATGTAAATATAATGTAACTCGGCCACATATTTCACATCTACTATCATTTCCTCTGTAACCAAATTCTAATCTACGCAATATCCAACTTTTTTTGGTAATCATGTTAAATTTCACAAAATCCAAATTTTAGATTGAGTTTCACAAATTTTGAATTTTGCAAATACATCACTTAATAGTTATTGACCGGCAACCTTTTTTTTTTTGGATCGAACCAAACTTTCATTACTCTTAAATATGTTTAACCTCTAACAGAGGAGGATACAACTAGGCTATTGACAGCCAAACTAACAACAATAACTAGGCTATTGACAGCCAAACTAAACACAACAACATGAAAATAGGGGATAGAAAGGTGATACAAGTCCCAAACAGAAACCAAATGAAATCGTATCACAACATCATAAGCTTCTTCCAAGACCGCATCTAGTGTAACCCGTGAGATCACACCCACTGCACCATACGCAGAGGAGAGCATTCGAAGGGAGGAAGATCCTTGCAATACCAACGAAGCTTGTTCATCCATTTCACTCTCTATAGGAGGAAATATTAGGAGATAAGACTGATTCAGATGAGGGACAAGCGGGAAATCATAACCCGCACCATCCATATTCATCGGAGTAAGAGTGACTATGATTTTCTCTTCTACCTCAAAAGGAAGAGTGGTAGGGAGGTCGAAACAAGACCTGATTGAAGGCCAGTCAACACCCCCAAATAGTAGTAGTAACCTGTATATCACAGGAGGAAAAAGCCCGTAGGCGAAGGGAATGTCATCGACACAACCCAATATAAACCTGTATATCACAGGAGAATGGAGCTCGTAGGCGAACAGAGTGTCACTTGTAGACACTAGGAGACCATCACCATCACCAGTCTTTATAGCCAGCCATCCTGGGTAGAGGCTTAAGAGTTGAGATCTGGGTAAAAGCACGAGGAGATGGTATGGGAGCGTCGCAGCTTCGAGACTCAAGCGTCGGAGTTGGAAAATCGAGATCTGATATTCGGGTCTTGGCTTGAGAGATGCTGTAGAGGTGAAGTAGAAGCGAAAAGGGACAAACGCCGCAGGTATATCCAGAGGTTCTGGCGGAAGGACGGTAGAGGGAGACGCCAGCGAACGAGGAGCAGACCCCATCATCAACACGGAGGGGGGGAGGGACTGCTTCAGAGGGTGGAGAGCTAGGCGGAGGTGGAGGGGGTGAAGGAGCGGAGGAGATCCATCGGGCTCCTGGTACGGCGGTGGATCTGGAGGAGGCCGGGGCCACAGCGGAGGAAGAGGCCTGGACAGCAGACAGAGAGGAGCAATCACCATCATCATCACGAAGGAGGGGAGGAGCTGCTTCAGGGGGTGGAGAGCTAGGCAGAGCGGAAGATATCCATCCAAGCGGCGCACATTGGGACTCGGGCCTGAGAGGTTTCCTAGGGCGAACTCCTTTTTTCTCAGCTGAATATTGGATGCTCAAACATCTTATGAATTTCATTCTCAAAGAAAATTACATCCTACCGGCAACCTATTTAAGAAACGATAAAAAATGGGGGAAAATGAAAGAATATCATGCATCTAATTTTTTCATTTGCAAATTGCAATACTATTATTTGCACTCACAACCCAAACATTTAAGTGTAATTAGCTCTATAGACAAAAAAAATGTGTCGTTACTTTTCGAGAAATAATATGACCATGTTGCCCATATTATTCTCTTCTCACCGAAAACATAAAATTGTCAGGTTTTTTTTTCAGTTTATAATATTTCTGATAGATTTTGTTAGAATTCGATATTTAATTTACCAAGATTTCATTATGTCACATTCTACAGCGAACTATTATAATAAGATACCATCTTCCTCCCCCTATTTCGATATTATCCAAGCTTCTTGTTTTCATTTTTTTGTGTATTCTCTCTTACCTGATTACAAAACCTATCTTTCGAGATACTCTTTGAGCATAAGAAAAGTTGTTCCTGATGGAGGATGATCTTGGCTCAACCCCATGTTGCCTATTCTGGAGTCGATTGCTGCTAGAGAAGTACTAGTTGATATTAGGGTTACCTCTTACCACAAATCTGCTCGTGTACCAAACAAGGTAACAGATGTTAATTATACTGAAAATTCACAAAAACGTACATGATGCCAGTCAATTTTTGACCCGGAAAAGTTAATCAAGATTGCAATGCGGGTTGCTAGCAATGGGTCATCTCAGCCCGCACTTCTATTTCTGAAACCCACTTTTTCACTAGGTCTATCTCAGGATAGACGCCAGCCTGGTAAGACAAGTGTCCCGGGTGTGAATGATAGAGATAGACACATTTCAGGATGACATTGATGAATCACATCAACATGATGAGCAGACTGTCCAGCCTTTTAGAAAAAGAAAACATCTCAAAGTAGTTCCTAGAACCTTTTTGGGGAGTATGTATGCGGTAAAAGATTACTCAGTCAGGCATGGTAAAAAATTCCTCAGTCAATGTTGTACCGGCGCCAACATTGACTGTGCAGTAAAATTTAGCAAACTCCTACAAAAGCTTAAATCTTCGTTGTACGTCTTCATTTACAAATTAAGGCCCATACATGTAAATTTTTTAATTACCATGTCAACTAAAAATTTAGACAGTTAAGTGTTTTTTGCATTTTAAATGAATATTCTATTCGGCTACATTTATTACTCCCTCCGTTTTCTTTTATAAGTCGTTTTAGAGGAATTTTTTCGTTCCAAATTATATGACGTTTTCGGATTTCTATGTAAAATTTATTAACAGTTAATGTTGTATGACCAATGATAATATGTCTTCTATTTTTTCATTGGTTGATTTGTGGTTGTGTAAATAATTAATGATGTTTTTGTCTAGAAAATATAAGAAATTCATGTTTTTCTTAATCTATGTGTAAGATTCTAAAACGACTTATAAAAGAAAACGGAGGGAGTATTATTTAGTTGACATCGTCATTAACCCTCTACAATATTTGCAATGTCCCTTCTAGTATGATCACTGTCATATATATAGGGGACAGTCTAGACAACAAAGATATTTTGGAACTTGTTGATAGGTCTTCTCCATTATCTACTAGAAGCCCTTGATTTGGTTTCTCAAGGCGCGTTCAAGTCAATGAACGAGTGGATGAGGTTTAATCTGCCAACAGTCACTGTACGTATGCAATTTTAGCAAAAATCTAACTCAAAATCTTTTTAAGATTTTATCATATCTAAATAGATCACGCCAGCTATTACTCCTACGTAGGAAGATCACTATTGTCAATTTACTATTTGCCACATCACGTACGATTTTAAGTTTTACTGTTTTTTAGTAGAGAAATAATATCCCACTTTTCCTTTGCTTTTTAACAAACCAACTCTTATTAATTTATTTAAACGATTCGAATCGGCGCTAACAATGAACAAAGAAGACGAGGGGTTTCAATACACAAAACCGCCATAGAAAGCCAATAAGTCGCAACCTTTCAGTGACTCATATAAAGAAAAAATAATAATCCTTTTTATTGTCTCACTAATCGTCTCTCTGAAACTTTTTATTTTTCTCTCCAAAAGAAAAAATCAAAAGAAATGGATTCAAGAAGAAACCAAAACAGGTTATCTAATCTCCCGGAACACCTCTTGGTTCTGATTATCTCTAACTTGCCCTTCAAGGAAGCCGTGAAGACAAGTGTCCTCGCTAAGCCGTGGAAGCATCTCCATCACGGAACGACCAATGTCTCTTTCAAAGAGTCTGACTTCGTGAAACGCTCCGTTTCGAGCAGTGAAGAATCCTTAAGGGAAGCTAGGGTTGCGTTCGTTCGCTTTGTGGTTAACTGGGTCTCGAGATTTCCGGGTGACGTCATCGAAAGTTTCGAACTTTGTCTCTCCAAACCGGCGGGATTCGAAGCCGAGATCAAGCACTTGATCGAATTCGCTGTGTCCAAAAACGTCAAGAACCTAGTTCTTGATTTCTCTGACCTTACTTGCGTCGCAAGTAACCAAGCGAGACCAGCGGTTATGTTCCAGTTGCCGGAATGCGTTTACAACCAAGCAAACGTCGAGTCGTTGAAGCTATTCGCGTGCGGTTTCAACCCATCACGGTTCGCGAACCGTTGTTCGTTCAAAAGTCTCTGTTTTGGTTGGATCGAACTCGGGAAGATCATGATTTTGCTATCTAAGTCGCCTCTTCTCGAGTCTCTAACCATACAAAACTGCTGGAACGTCGGTTTAGAATCAATAACCGGAGATAACAACCGGTTGAGGGAACTGGTTTTCGAGAATTGCGATTTCGCCACGGAGTACACTATGCTCGAATTGCCTAACATTCAGGTCTTCAAGTACACTGGAACGTTCCATTACTTTCAGTTCTTGACAGTGAATAGGAGAATGGAAGAAGCGTACTTGGATTATGGAACAGAGACGGATGACGAGATGGGACAACTTTTATGTGATCTACTTTACGATCTTTTGTCGGCTAGGAAGCTAACGGTGTGTCCTTTTCTCGTTAAGGCGATTAAAGACAGTGACGATCCGGTTCGGTTGAAAGCACCGATGGAGACGAGACATTTGGTGATCAAGACTAATCTTGTACCGGATGAGTTTGTTGGGATCAGACTTATGATCAATAGCTGTCCTGAGTTGGAGACTCTCACTTTCCAAATGCTTCCTCCTGTGTCTGTGGCAAGGACCAGTCCTGGATTCAATCCGAAGTCGTATTGGACGTATCCAATTAGTCACAAGTGTTTGAAGAAGACGTTGAAGGTGGTTGAGCTCAGGAGTTTTACTGGAGGTACGTACGAGTTGGTTATGTTGAAGTATTTGATACGGACGGGTTGTGTTTTGGAGAGGGTTGATCTTTATTTGCCGGTGGGGACTTCGGAGAGTGAAAAGGCATCGGTGCGTGTGATGATGAGGACACTAGGTGAGGATGGAGTTGCATCTTCGAAGCGTTTATGGATTCGCCATCACGATGGTTGAATAAATTGTCAAGCCTTATCGAAGACTCATATACAAGTATTAACTGTTGTTACTTGTATATTCGAATTAGAATGTTTGGTTAAAATGGGCATACTGTGTTTGTAGCCTAACATTTGCAAAACCTTGTTTAAATCAAAATTTAAATGCTGTTCTTTTTATTAGTACTATTTCAGTTTCTTTGTTGATCTGTTGAATGATAGCAATGACTTGTGGTCAAAGCTTGAGAACAATGATATTAAACAAGTTAAAAGATAATAAGAACACAATACTTTTTTGGGCAATTGATATTTTGCCTCTTTTTGGGCTTTTTCATTGATTTATAAAGAAACGAAACAAAGGTTGGAATCATTGATTCCTACAATACTGGAAGTGGGAAAAGTGGGAGTTAAGGTTCCTAAACTATAGGATGACTTAGTCTCCCTTATTAACAGCTAGAACAAGGACTTAAAACAAATAACAATAAAATAGAAATAAACTAAACTTCATCTTCACGTCACCTACTTGCGATTATGTATTCCGGTCCGGTTCAGCACTCTCCGGTTCGGTTCTGCAACTCCATCATTGAAACTTCTTGGCTTGGCCTCACTCACTCATGGCCATCTTTCTCACGTTCTTTTGTTCTGACTTGTACACACTGTTTTTGTTCCTTCTTTATCTCTGTTTATACACTTGTGTTACAACTTAACACAAACATACACATTTCTCTGTTTTTCACTTGTGTTTCACTGTACATAAGCTTACTCTCTGTTTACTCTCTCACGGTTGTTTTCTAGTAGAGAGAAGACAGAACAATTTAATTTTTACATTGTAACTTTATCCAACTCTTTTCTCATTACAACATTCACATACATTGTATATTAAACTGCTCTACTTACTACACACATTACTTCTAGTCTGTCCCTAAGACACTAGACTATTCTTGCAAGCAATGCTTATTTTAGACAGCTACTATTTCAATAACTCCTAACAAGTACACTTAGTTAGACTTTAACACAACTCTGCTTGTTCTTGGCTTTGTCTAACCAAATGGTTAGCTGCATCTTGACATTATCTGATGTGGTTAAGTCACAACTCAACTCATCTTTGATTTGCATCCAAAATTGACATCTTTTCCCACTTTGACTTTCTTCTTCTACGCGACCCCATTGGTTACTTCTTCATTGTTTTTTCTTGTGTGGCAAGCTTCCTTGTTCTCTCTTGATATCATCATCTCTTTGAATTTTTAATCAAAGGTTATGTTCCAAAAAAAATCTCCAAGTAAAAACAAAATTGAAGTAGCAAACATGTCAAAATAATATGAAGAAAACATTAAGAAGATAAGCCACAATCATTGAAATAAACTCCACAAAACCTCCTATCAGTCTTCTTATCGCTCCTCGAGTAACTAGGGAGATTAAATACTTTAGGAGAAAGGTTGTGCAACTCCTTCGCGCCAAACACCCTCGGTTTGATTCAGGCTACTATTGTCGCTGTCATAATTTGATTCTAGTGTAGGCTCATGGTAAGAAGAGTGAATATCTACCAATGAAGCCATTGATCTACCGCAATTTCATATGTTGCTTCTTGGTTCCAGTTGAATGAGCATCCGTTCCAACTACTTTTGATTTCCCTTAATCAAATTATCAGATGCATTATCTTTCGATATGACATGTTCTTCTTCATGAGAATTCTGTTGTGAAAACTGTATTAGTTTAAATAATTATATTAAACTGAAGACTATCAATTGGGGATGTAGCTCATATGGTAGAGCGCTCGCTTTGCATGCGAGAGGCACAGGGTTCGATTCCCTGCATTTCCATTTTTTTTTATTTTAAACTTAATTTACAATGTCATGGGCCTAAAGGGATTCAGTGAAAAGCCCAAAATAAAACCCAGTTAGATTAATTTCTGTAAGGCTAGTTACGTAATAAAACAGTCCAAAAACCCTAAGAGTCCCCTCTCCTACAAAACAACTCCACTTTCTCGTTTTTTTTTTGTCTCTCTTCTGTTTCAGCTGTTTTGTTCCCCACCGCCGCAAAGGATGCAGATCTTCGTGAAAACCCTAACGGGGAAGACGATAACCCTCGAGGTCGAGTCCTCCGACACCATCGACAACGTCAAGGCCAAGATCCAAGACAAGGAAGGCATCCCTCCGGACCAGCAGCGCCTCATTTTCGCCGGAAAGCAGCTCGAGGACGGACGCACCCTCGCCGACTACAACATCCAGAAGGAGTCGACGCTTCACCTGGTTCTCCGTCTGAGAGGAGGAGCGAAGAAGAGGAAGAAGAAGACGTACACGAAGCCGAAGAAGATCAAGCACAAGCACAAGAAGGTGAAGCTCGCGGTGCTCCAGTTCTACAAGGTCGATGGTTCCGGCAAGGTGCAGAGGCTGAGGAAGGAGTGTCCTAACGCGACTTGCGGTGCTGGGACTTTCATGGCGAGTCATTTTGATCGTCATTACTGTGGTAAGTGTGGGCTTACTTATGTTTACCAGAAGGAGGGTGCCGAGGCTTGATCACTGTCTCTTTTCTCTATCTTTTAAGAACTGGTTTTAGTTTTGGTATGGTAATTTCATAAAGGTTCTTGTAATGGATTCGATGTTGAACATGTTTTGTTTCTGGATTTCTTATCTGGATTGATGAAAGTTATTACATTTTTACTTGTGTTGGTACTTTGATTAGTCTCAATAATCGATTATGTTTGAATTTGATTTGTGAGACAATTTAGAATCTGGAGCATTATTTGTGAATTAGCTTGAATCTATTTATCTAATAGTAATAGATTCGTGACTTCTTCCAATCGTACTCGTTCGAATCTATATAGTATTTGTAATCACTATAGCCTCTCTTAAAGCCTGCAAATACTCTTTGACGACATGTTTCCAGTAGATTTTTGTTTAGGAATAATGTTCAAAGGTTGTGTTGTAAGTTTTACATCAATGAAACTAATCATGACTATTGCTAGACTGCGTAAGCAATAACCATCATCGATCAGTATATACAAAACTGTAATTTTCTTATTACAGAAAATGTGAAACTAATCATGACTATTGGTAGACTGCGTAAGCAACAACCATTGATCTGTCTTCATGAAAATGTAATGTTCTTATTACTGAAAATGTTCTCTCAATAGCTCTTGGAAAGTAGAGAGAGAGAGAGAGAGAGAGAATCATTCAGAGAAACAAATTTATCCAAGACTTGGACTTGAGACAAGGCAAGATATCAAATAGTTGGTGGGTACTGTTTAGCCTGTTGTTTCACCCTTCTCTTGTATTCATTCTTATCCTGCAACCCCCACAAAAACAAAACGTGCTTAGGTTACTTCCGCTACTCACAATCCCAATCCTCAGAACTCAAAACCACGAACAAGTGATCCATGATAACTAGGTGCCATGAAGATTCTTAAAAAGAAATTACTGAATCTGCTACTTACTACTTGATAGTACTATGTATGATCTAAGTGTTATAATTTACTATGTAAAAAGCCAGAAAAAAACCTGGACAAAGAGCTGGTATCCTTCAGTCTGTGCAGGGTCATTTGGGTTTGGTTCATCGAGCAAGTCCTGAATACCAACCAAGATTTGCTTCACAGTGATGGCTGGTCTCCATCCCTGAGGGGTTAAATAATAAAATGTAAAGCCTTTTTAAACATTAGATCTTAAAAGAAGAAAAGAGTGGGTGAAGAGAGGTTACATAATCTTCATTGAGAATAGAGAGGCAAACAGTTCCAGAAGGATAGACATTAGGATGAAAGAAGCCTTGAGGAAACTTGCACTTTGGAGGTTTGCTTGGGTAGTCCTCCGAGAAATTGAGTGTCAGTGGATAAAACCCACCTTCCCAATCAGTCTGCACAACAAAGAAACTCGCCATATCAATTTAACTTTAATACCACAAAAGTTCAAGACAACATACATAAGAGAGAACCACCTAATAAAGGCAGTTTGCATCAATAAAAAAAACAAGAGCAATACAGCATGGCAACTTAAGAGAATGCTAGAATGTATTGTTCTCCAAATACAAAGCATATGCATGATCTACTACTAATCTTAATGATTCAAAACAGAACATGCCCGCAACACTGGATAAACAAACATTGAAAACACCATGACAAAACATAAACAACAACAACCCCAATGCTTTCACGGGTTAAGTAATCAGAACAACATACTATCTCACAATCCCATCGACATCCTTGTCAGTAATAATTCTAGGAGAT
Organism: Raphanus sativus; assembly: GCF_000801105.2. Classification (NCBI taxonomy): domain Eukaryota; kingdom Viridiplantae; phylum Streptophyta; class Magnoliopsida; order Brassicales; family Brassicaceae; genus Raphanus; species Raphanus sativus. Next base: position 50,500,305 of record NC_079514.1, on the reverse strand, counting down.
CCCTCAAAATCCAAACCATTTAAAAGTATAAGCTATAGTAGTTGCAAACAAGATTGAGTTGAGATTACTCATTACTCAAAGCAAGAGACTGACCCCAGATTTGCCAGGGATGATGCACTGCCAGATCATTAGGTTATTTGTTCCATCTGAACAAGTCTCCGGCTTGGCAACAAAAGCCTACAGTAAGCAGATTCGATTTGAAATAAGAAAAAAGGAGGAACAGGAAGAAGAAGAAAAGCATACAGAGGGGAGAAAACATACATGAGGATGGTTCTTACGCCACGCTTTTCGTTCCTCTGTGAGTCGACCACGTGCTATTCCTCCCGACATAACTTCCCTCTTGCTTTGATCTTTGCTTTGCTTCTATCGCCCAAATCGCCTAATCTAAAGAAAGACTACTGTTAACGCACAAGAACCAAAACCAATCAATTAAAATATATATATATATAAATACAGAATCAATTCTCTTTTATTTTTTTTATCAACATTCTTATATATATATCTTAATACGGAAATTAACAGTTTAAATTTAATTAATAAAAGATGAGATCAAGCAATACATATTCTTTTCTCACTATACACAAAACAATCAAACAGCTTAAGCTTGTACACAAAAACTGTAATCACATAGACACACACCATCATATATATAGTATACACTCTACAACTCTTAAGATTTTTCGTCATCATCATCAGTGTCACCAACAATAACAACACAATAGTTTCAGCCATCCAACAGACTCCTCAAGCTACGTAAAGCCTCCGGTGTAAGGCTAAAACACTGTTTCTTCTTCTTCTCCAACGGAACCACCGTCGTCGCAAAGCTTACCACAACAGCTGTTAAGTTATCAAACGTGTTCAGCCTCAGCGCCTCCATCACAAGCTCCCTCGCGCATCTCGCTGGATCGTCGTGCCTGTTCAATCCCCGCTTCACGATGCTAACCGCTTCTTGGCTCGTCAACACATCCCAAATCCCGTCGCACCCCATCACAAGAAACTCGTCCTCTTCCGTTAAACTTATCTGCTTGATCTCAGGTTCGGAGATAAGCGGAGACTTAGAGGAGGAGGAGCCGTGCGGTGTGCGTTTCATGTCCCAGTCGCCGAGAGCTCGCGTCACGGATAGCTCTCCGTTTAAGTAACCGTCTTCGATGACACCTCCACATTCTTCAACTCTCCTTCTCTCTAGTGGATTGATGGGTGTATGGTCGTGAGACAACTCTATGGCTCTGCCTTTTCTGCAAAGAACCGCTCGGCAGTCTCCAGCATTTGCATTTGCCTGATGGCGTTTTGTTTTACATACGTTGCTGCTTCTGATCCTCCGTGACCGTCAAATACCTTTAAAAAAAAAAAGAAGTTGAGTCAGGTTCTTTTATATCATCATCAATAAATAGAGCGTTAGAGTTTATTTAAGTGAAGAGAGACGTTACCGCATAGAAAGCAGTAGGATTTGGCAATTCGGAAAGACAATTAAGTTGGGAGGATAGATCATCTACGCAAATGTGTTCGTCTTCCATGTTTCTCTTTGGCCCTATATCTATCAGCGTAGCTTCCTGACCGTATGGTCGGAACATAAACCGGGACACTAGAATCGAACACATCCTCCTGCTGTATACCCTAAAAAGGTATATTATATACACATTATTGTAAACAAAGATCAGTCAATTGTTAAAGTACAAAAACAATCAATATCAATTAATGAGAAGACAAAGACATATTAACGAACACTTATAACTACAGATAGTTTCACAAAGTCACCAGCAAAGTTTTTAAGACAAGAAGCATCTAAAGATCATGTCGGAAAGTCATCTTCTTTGAAGAATCTAAAGATACCCATCAATTCGATTTAATGGGTAATTATAGACAGTTAATTTTAGAAAGAACAAAAAAAAAAAACATAATCTTTAACATGTCGGAAAGATTGAGACTTACCAACACCGGAGAAGTCGATAAACCGCCGGAAACCGACGCGGGCGACCGACGGATACCAAGTTTGGGAGAAGAAAGTGGAGATATGACGGCGGAAGAAACTCCGTCAATATCCAGAACTAACGGCAAACTCTGTTGAAACACAACCTCTGCTTCTGCTACCATCTCTCTCTCTTTTCGCAATCAATTTCAGTTTCACAACAAGATCGACTCTAACTCTTTAATCACTTGTGTCCGAAGTATATTTTGACAATTTCAAAGTTCGCGTTTTTTTTCCTCGCTCAGACTAAAATTATCCGACTCGTTTGCTTTCCTCTGTAATATATACGATGAAGAAGTCGAATTGTGGGTGACTGGGTGTAACCGGTGAATGTTTTGTACACGTGGCGGTCATGGTAGCCAATCAGAGAACGGTATTTAGTTTGTGGATTACAGTCGGCTTAAGTGCCTTTAAAGACTAAGCCCTCTGTTGAGACACGTGTCATAACGATGATGTTTCAGCTTTGACGCGCGTTCCCTAAAACGACGTCGGAAGTAGGAAACTTAGCAACGACTACCAGAAATAACGGGGAGGTTTCTGTAATAATAAAAAAATAATGAGGGGTAGTTTAAGAAATAGAGGACTTTGTCGACTAGGAATCCCGAAAAGTTTGTCCGTGTCCACACCTGATTATAGGGACTGATTATATTATATTACCCGCGTAAATATATTAAATCTGGACCGTCAAAATGTGCTTGCGTCCCACGCTTACAGGTTGTTCATGAATCATGATATAGAGCAAAGAAATCATATTTCTTGACTTGTGTATGATAATGTTTCTTTTAGACTAAAGATTATCAACATCTAACGTGTGGTCAAAAGGTCAAACTTGTTTTGTAAGTTTGGTAATCAATTTGAAAATCTTGATCCAGAAATTTCCTTTAGGTGCCTAACCAATATGAATAAACAATTAATCTGCACAATGTTGCAGGTACTGGTATATCGTCACATTGATGATGAATAATAGCGTGTCAAAATGAGTTACAACTCATGAGTTAGCTCAGCTCAGCTTATTTTTTCATGAGTATGATCACTATATTTTAGGCTCATTTAATAAATGAGTTTAATGATCGAGCTTAAAAAAGATCACGAGTTATATGAACGATCGTTAATGAACATGAGCTGACTCATAAGCTCGTTCATTTCTTATGGAAAAAGATAATTTTTATATTTATCATATTTATCTTTAAAACTAAAATGTAAAATATACATAAGTAATATAGGAGTAAAACTTTTAAAAGTTATCTATACTTTTTTCGAAGAAAGAAAAAAGAGACTATCCTGTTTAGAAATTATCAAAATCTTCTATATAAACCCACGTTAACCATATCATCTATCTCACAAATTTCATTGATCTCAAATTTGACATACGTCTCCTCTCACTTTGCTTATCGTAACTCAAAACTCACGGTAAGTTATTTATGATTAATAGTTTTATTAAATTTTGAATAATACACTATAGAAGTAATTTTATCGATGTTTAATTTAATATTGTTATAATTATTTTGTGTTAGATCACGAGTTAGCTCATTTAACTCATGATCTAGATGATCCGAGTACGAGTTTATATATTGAAGCTCATATAATAAATGAGCTGATCTGAGCTAACTCATAAAAGAGCCGAGCTTACTATGAGCTGAGCTGAGCTGAGCGAGCTAGCTCATTTTGACACCCCCTGAATAATGACGGTCGGTATTTGATGGGCCATAACTTAAGTAGCTAAAAGCTTATGAATCTTGATAACTGGTGAATTGCATGGACTACATTGGGCTCAATAGGCTTTTACTCTCGTTTGATCAATTATGGAACGTTGTTTAATTTCCCTCTTAAGATTGAGATTGTTTTAAGAAAGTTGACGAAATCATTTTAGAAAATATATGATGAAATCTGATCATGTTGGCTATAAATAGGCCTTCTGGATATCATGAATTTTGGTGAAGATTTGTAACCTAACCACACAGATCTACAGCAACTATACGATCATGATGATTACTTTACACCACCAATGTTTTAATTGTCTTACCAAGATCGGTGTCATAACTCGTGAATTCTCACCACAGCTTGTACTACAATAAAACTGATTTGGAGAAAGATTTGAGGCCTCTCGTGTGTTATAGTAACGATAATTTCAATATCAGTCAAAAGTTTTGAAACTTTTTATCTCATCTTATAGTTGTTTTACTTCAAAAGAACAAACACTCGTGTTATACTTTTTGTCTTTCTTGTTTCAGTTACGTTTATGAGAAGTTGAGTCTTGTCTTGTCTTGTTTTGTAGCATTTGCAAGTGCGCACTTATTCGAACCACATAACTTTGGCTTTATAGCCACAGCCACTTCTTTTCGACCAAAACATAAAGAGGATTGCTTTAGCTTTAGCTTTAGCTTTCTAACTAATCTTGACAACCTTATACTGCCATGTTTCCACTCGTTTCTCAACCTTTTGTGTTTGTGTGTTACATGTGATTTGAAGGTTGTGTGGTCCTTGAATCTCATCAAAATAAACGTTAATTAATATGGTGCGACATAACATATCATAACATAACATAATATAGCATACACTTATACAGTATATATATATATAAATCTCCTCTGGTTTTTATTAAGCCTCCATGAAGAATTATTCTCACTTCGACTGTGACGAGGAAGATTGGTTCAAAGGACTTGGCTTTGGACTATTTTGCCCTTTTCCGGCGAGACCAGGACTCACCATGCCACCCCTTAGTTCATTAACTCGAGGACTAAACACTTGGGACAGGTTCCTATGATAAACCGGCGTTGAAGTCGAACTAGTAACTTTAGGACTGCAAGTGTGTCTAAACTCTCCTCTACTTCTTGTAATAACCTCATCAAGAATCTCAGAGTCGCATGGATAAGAAGCTGTTGATCCCATTTCATCTTCCTGCTAAAATCATTAAAATGTTAAACAATAATCCAAAAAAAAAACAAAGAGAAAATGTTTTTTTTTTTGAATTTACCCCTACTGCGAGATTGAATGGTAAAGCAGGTGCTTCTTCATACTCTGCCGCGTCTAAGTCCTGAAGATGAGCACCTTTGAAGAATCTTGGGAGTAAATATTGCCTTACTGGTATTAGAAACATGATCATTAGTGGGAACATAACTCCAGCTATTGGGATCCATGTGAGGCCAAAGCAGATTAGAAGGTAAGTTGTTTGGAAGATTGTGAACATTGCAATCGTTTTGAATGGAACAGTTTCCACAAATGTAGCATGGTTGTCTTCAAGAACCCTGCATGTTTTGTACGTACATTAGTACTGACTCTTGAAAAGAGCAAAAGAAGATGTTAAAGAGAATTTACTTGAATCTTCGACTTGGTGCAGTGAAGAGAAGTAAGATTCTTTCCCAAAACTGGTTTCCAGGTAAGCTCTCGATGGCCATGAAGGCGAAGTACCCCCAAAGAACTGATGTAGGGATCATTTTGAGGATAGGCATAGCTGCAACACATCCTCCAACCATTACTGCTTGAAGCAAGTTGCTTACTCTCTGTTCTTTGACTTCAATGGGCAATAAATCATCTATTTCTTTCTCTATATCAAAGAGAGTTTCATCAACTGGTGCATCTAGATTTCCTGTGAATGTCGTCGCTTGGATTGTTGATTCTCTCAGCTCTTTTAGACCCTGAGGAAGATTTATTGTATGCTCAGCTTGGTCTCTCTCAAACTATATTAGCTCAATGTAACATTTGAGAAGATTCTTTACCTGAGGCTGCTGGTAGACTAGTGGAGTCTGCATTTGATTATAAACCTCTTGCATGTTACCATACAACTGTCCTAAACTCGCATTCTGCCTAATGCTTCTCCTTGCAGATGCAACTAGTCTGTTCCTAAGAAGCTGTGGCAAAGGGACAACAACAAGCTCAATTCCAAGGCCTGAAAGAAACAAATAAAGCTCCAAAACCAAAGGTACCTGATACTTGAGTGTTGCTAAGCTCTTGGTATGCATTGGTGATTGAGGAATGACTCCATTTGATGGAGGGATTCCAAGTAGGCCACATATCAAGGTCTGAAAGTGGTGAATATATTTTAATAGATTGAGCTCAAGAAGAGGAAGAAGAATACTAATTTGTCTAGATTCTTACCAGAAACCCTAGAAGAAGAAGATCATAGTGGTAAGAAGATGGTTTTCTCAAATTGAATTCTTTCTGCTGAGCAAGCTGTGATGCTACACTATGGTCAAAATAGTAAAGAACTGCAATCATTGTTGCAGGAATAAAAGCACCAATTATGTAGACTACTGGAACTTGAAGCATCTCCTGAAAATTTCATTTAGCACTAGGCTTTAGTCATATGTTGATTTGTTGGAGATTCAAAAATCAAAGAAGACACACACCTTTACAACAGTCCAGTTCTCATAAGCACCAGGGGACCAAGGGTTAGGGCTAAAAAGTCGCCGAGGGATTCCTTTAGGAACATCTCCTGTTGGGATGTAGGAGACACCGGTCCACACAAGAACCATGAGTGGCACACCATAGTCAGCTATTAAGCTTCTAAGCCAGCCTGTTTCAATAAATAATTTTTTATTTATTTAACAAAACTAATTTTCTTCAAGAACAAGAAAGATATGTTTGATAATTGATCGGTCAAGATCCCTAGAATAAGGAGATTCCAGCTCATGAGAACAAAAAAAAAGAGTTGACTAACTTACCAGTTCCATATCTCCAGGATCTGGCTTTTCTGCTTCTTAGTGCAGTTATAAGAAGACCAAAGGAGAGAACCAAAGCAAACATCCCGTTTGCAAATCTCCATGAAGGTAAGAACTCCAGAAGTTTCAGATCTTCCCTCTTTGGAGAGCCAAACTCATCAACTAGTCCCTGAATATATGTTAATCAAACCATAAGTGCCAACCCGAAAAAAAAAGTTCTTAGTATCTAAATATATGTAAAATCTTGTTACTTTGATGGCTTCTTGCATGAAGAGCATAGCTATAAGAAGTCCAAACAACTCTCCAGCTACTCTTGTGAATCTGTTGATTATTGAACAAGCTCCACATATAGCCAGCACAAACAGAATCAACGAAGTCCAAACACAAACCCTGCACATAGTTAACTAGCTTAAAACCTCGTTGATACTTTAAAACATTTAACAATGAAACTAGAAGAGACTTTACCATCCAGACCAAGCCAAGAACAAGTTGCGTCCCAGTTCAGGTCTTCCTTTGGCAAAGTTGAACATGAATGTGTACATGATCACAGTTGGCTCTGCAACTCCGAGTATCAGCAGAGGCTGGCCTCCGATAATGGAGTGAATGATTCCGCAAATGGCTGTAGACGCCAGCGTCTGAACAGCCGTAAGAACTCCATCTGAAAACACACACATAATCTTTAATAACGTTCATAAAGCTCACAACTTTTTAAAACAGAGGAGGAGGCTCTGTACCAGTGCTTCGCTCCAGCTGTTCGCCGAATGAGATAACAGGAATCGCAGACGCGAAGAATATGTATGTGGTGGGAGCAAGAATCCTACAAAGTTTCAATTAAAAAAAGAGAATTTTGAATCATAGAAACAGAGTTCTCTGTACTAAAGTGGGTTCATAAAAACAGAGGAAGTTTTGGAAGAAGGATAGAGTGAAAGACTTTGAGTACCTGAAACCTGCTTTGAATCCTCCGGTCCAGTCTTGTTTGTAGCACCTTAGCCTTCCTTCGAGATCATTCTTGATACCTCTAAACGGAACGAAAGTCTCTTCCATGGTGGCTGGCTTCTCTCTCTGTGAAATTACTCTGTTTTTAAGTTCCTCTGTTTTTTTTTGTTAAAACACTCTCCGAGAACAAGTAGAAGATGAGATTAAAAACCCAATTATGGGAATAAAGACGAATAGTAAAGCTATTTGAAACCGAACAAACCCATGTTACAGAACATTCTCAATTCAAATTTTGGGGAAAGAAAACAGAAATGAAAACAGAGGCAGAAGAGCAGAACAGAGCAATAAGGAGCTTGTAATAACAATGAATCTCGTTGAAGAAGAAGATTGGGAATGGTTCATGGGACTAGTTTACATGATAAAGTGTTCTTTGAGGGGAAGTAAAGGAGAAGCAATAATGGTGGAAAAGGGGGCAGTATATTGTTTGGATGACAAGAAAGTTGCAAAGTTGTTTCAGCTGAGCAAATTGCAATGTACGTCTTTTGTAGCAAATGGCAATGAAGCAAGAAGACGAAGCATCGTTATTTATACGTATAATAATGACGGACATTAAATTAACGAACTAATTAAGTTAAGAGTGATTAACGAACCGCGTGAATCTTCGACCGTCGTAATTTTTAAAAACACCTTTTTTGCTCAAGGTATTAAAATACTATATATTTTGTATAGTCGTATTAGTATTGATCACATAGACATAATCATATGATGTTTTTCATTAAAAGCATAATAATTACAAATTTAATTTATTTATTAAATATTAGTATCAAATATAAATACTAAAGTAATTCAAAAATTATAAAATATTATTAATTAAATAGCTTTCGGTAAAGTTTAACTTAAAATTATTGAAACATGCATTTTATATTTTAAAACATGAAATAGTTTTTTTTTTTTTTTGATAATTCTGGTATTTGGGTAGCCACATTCCCAATTATCTCTCCGAATGAGGTCCAGCGCTCCAACGGAAGGGATGTTAAATTCGTTGTGGCCAAGATTCGAACCCGGGTGACGGACAGTACAGCTGTACCTCCTTTACACCAAGCTACGAACGCTTGGTTAACATGAAATAGTTTACATTTTGAAACACCTGAAGTATTAGGGATAACTAGTATACATTGATACCAATACGATTATAATAGTCAAAAGTAATATCACATTTACTGAATTTGAAATGGTTGTGTGTTTAAAAGCAACTAGGTGATTTTCCCGTGCCGTGCACGGGTATAAATATTTATATAGTAAATACACTATAATATTTTATTTACACTATGATAGTTTATTAATATTTTTTAATTTTTTATTTATTCTGTTATTTATATTATAATCAATATGCATGGTTTGTTTTAAATAACTTTGCGTTATTTTAATTAGATTATAATTTTGGATATATAATATCTCGACTGTTTGGTTATTATTTGGATATATTATATAACATTTACTTTTTACGATTCAATTAATATATTTTGTTATACAGATTAAAATTTTGATTAATTTTGTTATTTTTATATAGTTTGATTCTTGCCTTAAATTTGTATATATATATATATTTGGTCGGATTATGTATAATTTAATATATGTTGTTTTGAAAATTAAATAGTAAAAGTAAACTAAAGTGTTGATCGGTTCAAAATTACATCTTAATTGTAATAGTTGGTTGATATATTTGTAGTATAATTTGAGAATTTCATATTTATTTAGTAAAATGTTGAGAATAAATGATAATATATTATTTTTATTTATTGTTTGAATTTGTATAAAATAATTTGGATTGGTCTAGTTACTCATTTGTGGGTATATTGTGTTATATATTTCCGTTAAATTCAAGTATAACTATTTCTAATCTTATTCAACCAAATCATATTCATTATATTCATTGCATTAGTTTGGTTTTCATATTAGATGTGTATATATATTTATGAATTGACTATTTGTAAATAGCCTATGTCTATGTTAATTTTATAGTACTTGGTAATTTGGAATATGATAATTATCACAAATAAAATTATAAAAATATAATGATGATAGGTATGAAATTGCATGAAAATATAATTGATACATTCGAAAAAGGAATATTAGTTCTTTATTTAATATCAAGATTTTTTTTTTTAAATTTCTTATTTATGAAATCAAATTATATATAAAAATTATTTTCGGTTTAAGTTTATAAATATTTTCTTTATCATACATGTTATTTGAAAAATATAAAAGGGAACATAAAAAGATTAAATTAAATTTTATTCATTAAAGATATCTTAGTTTATGCTATTTAAATTATTTTGTAATAATATGAGAAATATATTAATTTAAATAAAATGCTTAATACTTTTAAAAATATATATATATTGTGAATATTATTTTTAAAAAGGGAAGATTATATTTTTTTTACTTTAAAATTAAGATTATTTTGTGAAATTTCCTTATTATGGATTACACTATATATAAAAGATATTTTCGTTTTTAAATTAATATATTTTCTTTATATATAGGTTATTTGAAGAAAAAAAGGAAACCTAAATAGAAAATAAAAAATAAAATAAAATAAATGTTTAATAATGATAATTAGATATATTTGATTCGTTAATGGTATCATCATAATCAACCACCATGAGAGTTAACGTGAGCGCGACACGTAGGAAACTGACTTTTCAAATAATATTATAGAGATCAACTTATATATAATTAATAAAAATTGATATAAAACTGATAATTTTGAAAAATTATAGCTAAACAATATTTATAAATTTTTTAAATATATAAGAAATTAATTATTTTACGTTTACTTTTTTATAAACTTTTTTAAAATTGTATAAAATTTCGAATATTTAAAGTAATAAAATATGTATAGTTATAAAAAATATAATTAAATAATATTTCGAAATTAGCAATGTTCATATTTGAATATTTTTATTTTAATGAAGATCTTTGAGTTATTACCATATTCTAATTTTTTTACCAAAAATATAAATCAAAATAAATCTAATATATGAGTTATTACTACATAATTAATAAAAAATGATATAATACTAATAATTTTGAAAAAGTATAGCTAAACAATATTTATAAAATTTGTAAATATATAAGAATTAATGATTTTAGGTTTATTTTTTATAAATTTTTAAAAATTCTATAAAATTTCGAAAATTTAAAGTAATAAAATTGTATAGTTATAAAAATATAATTAAATAAGATTTCGAAATTAGTAATGTTCATATTTGAATATTTTATTTTAATGAGGATCTATGAATTATTACCATATTCTAAAAAGTTTACCAAAAATATAAATCAACATAAATGTAATATATGAGTTATTACTATATTCTAAAAAATTTACCAAAAATATAAATTTTCATTAAATATAGTTGTCCATGTCATATTTTTCATATGCCATGTCATCAAATTTAGTAGACATGTCATATTTTTTTTTGCGAAACTGATTCTGAAGAGGACATGTGGCAAAATCACTTCGCAAATATAGTCTAGGGGATTCTATTGGGAGTTTTATTCTCAAACTCTCACAGTTTCCCACAAAAAAAACAATTAAAATAATTGTAGGGCTCACACAAAACACAAACCAATCTCGCTGAATTCCTTCTTGGTGAACCTGTCTCTTAACTGTTCCGTAGGCTCCACGTCACGTGGCGGCCCGCGATTGGTTCGACTTTTTTTTTTTAAAGAAAAAGTCAAAACTAAAAAAAAGAAAATTAAAAAATTACTTTTTTGTCTTGGAATTCGCGTTCTATGTGTATTGCTAATGGAGATGCTCTAAGATTCACTTCAGTTTATTTCCCAAACAATTGCTCAGAAGAAAATACATTTGACAAGTTAACTCTTTTGAAATTGACATTTAGCGGAAAATAAAAGTTTCTATCATAAGAGAAAATAAAGTTTTTTAAAATGACGGTGAGATGCATGTAAACCTATATGGCTTGAAAAGATAGGCAAAATGTTTTGGAAACATACATACAGAAACAGTGGAAATGTTATTAGTTGTATGCACTAAAAAAAAAATCTTATAACCAAACCATCTACAGTATGAAAGTTTAAGCACGTATATATTACTTATACATTACCTGTCTCTTTAAAAGCAACCCGTACGATGCTCTATGTAAAGGCAAACAAAAAAGGGCCACTTTGTGAAAGGTGGTGGAGATAATGTACATATAATCATATACACTGACGTTGTAATAGTAAGAACTTAACCTAACACATACTATCTTTAAACAACTACAAACCATAACTTGACATCGTTATCCAATCGCCGTGGTTGTTACTAACCTTTCTTTTGTCACTTAGTTAATTATTTTTGTAATTGGAATTTGACACGTTACGTTTGTCCTTCCACTGCGCAGCTGCGGATTGTACGTACACCGTAGATTCATTGATCGATTAACTATAAACACCATTACCATGATAAGTAACATATTTATATGCACATTACATTAATGTCTGACTAATAAATTACATATGACGTATGTATGCATGAGGAGAGGTTGAAGCCCATGTGCTATGTACAACTAATATCTTGGCACTCGACGCAATCTCACAACCACCTATAAAATATTACAAATTCACAGCCGAGTTCCCCAACTAACGCTTCTAATAAATATAAGCATTATGACCATTGTTGTATATATAGAAATCAAAATTTATATTTAAAGATCATTTGTTTTGCAAATAAACCACTTTTGAATCTCTTCACATGAAACAAACATATTCAACAACGCAATTATTCAATAGCTATGTTCAAAAAAAAAATTATTCAATAGCATGAATGGCTGTGTATGTATATGCGAAGTTCATGCAAAATACACGTATTGTAAAGTCGCCTATATTTGCTCTACGCATGTGAGTACTAAGTATTGATTGTTCTGCCCGTTGTAATTCGAGTGTTTCTTTCTAGTTTCGACATAGTGCTCCGCTTTCTCAGTTTTTAGTGGATAATTTACATATCTGAACCATTGTTGAAGATCCGAGATGTGTCTCTGGAATAGTCGCTGACGTAATTAATGAAGCAAATGTCGTGTTGAGCAGTGAAGATCATGTAGAGTCGAAATGCTGAACTGAAGTTGTGTAGATTTTAAAAGTAAGATAGTGTCTTGGAAATAAAGAAAAATGAATAAATTTGACGAACAAATTTATGAGTTATGTCTCAAAGGAAAATGAATAAGTGTATTCCACAAAAAAAATAAAACTGTCAGTTTCAAAAAAAAAAAAAATAAAAAAATAAAACTGCACTTATTGTTATAAAAAATGTCCATATCCATGATATCTTGAAGACTAAGATTTCAGAAACGTGAAGAATTATATAAAATAGTTATAGGGTCGTCTGTAAAAAGACATATACACATATGCTGATTTTATAGAGAGAAAAACTCTTGGAAGTGTTATGGACTCGTGATGAAGCAATGAATAAAGTACTCGACTGGAAAGATATACAAATGGATAACTCACGAATCTTTCAATAGCAGTTGTTGTGTAAAAGTTAATTAAGCAAATTTTGTAATAGAGTGTATAAATGGATTTCTAATAAAAGCTTTGAGTTTACTTGTATTTATTTATCTTTCGGTTTATCTTCTATATTACTTAATTGTGGTGTCATTTGTAATTATATAAAAATCACAATTTATATCATAATATATTTCTCTAAATCACAATTTTATGTAAAATACCCTTAGCTGGATTTGTTTTTCTTAGTTTGAGGAATTCATTCAACTATGCATCTGGATTAATTGTTGCATAACAAATATATTTAGAGCATGTACATATTATGAAAAGTTTTGATTGGTTTAATTTTTTATAAAATGGGTTTTAATTTCTAGCTCATCGATCATCTTATTATTAATTTTATCGTGTCTGTCTCTTTACTTAATAATACGATAAAAGGTCAACTACTACGCATGTCGATAGATATTTTCGGATTAAACAATTGAGATGGAGGAAATGAAATGACATAACATTATGTTACATACAGTTATACCTACACTACACGAGTTTTTTTGGGGATCAAAATAAGAGCTTTATTTTAAATTATCATGCAACCAAATAACTACATATCCCCCTCCCCCTACAAGTCTATGACATTGAGTTCGATTTTGTCTCTATACTTTGCCGATGAGAGACTCAATTATATGTCTATTATATATATAGTATTATTACTTAGCAATGACATATGTCGATTTTTAAAGTTAACCACCCCTGCCCCCACACGACGTTGAGTTCCCATGGAAAACTATACTGCCTAGCGTGATAGACTCATTGGATTGGACATTAAGGGGTTATATGTTAGGAGGAAATTGGAGACTCTGACTGTGACAAACCATTACTACTTGACAAAAGTATTTCGATAACCATATTTAACCATATCTCTCCGTGCTTTATATGTATTTTTGGTTATCCTTCGAGAACGAGTACTTACAAGGCGGCTATAATTGGTCGGTTTTTAACTCTCTTTTTTTTTGCAACTACGGTCGGTTTTTAACTTCTATCAAATCAATTGAAGGTATATTCGGTCCAGATTTGAGGTCGTAACACTTAGGACAAAGGATTAGTTTTTTTAATTGGAATATCTAAAACTCCAGATTTGAGGTCGATTACGGGTATAAGATCCAGAATTCCCATTGTTAACAAAAAAACATAGTTTCGATAAATAAATCAAATGAAATTACATAATCTAAACACGTATAAGTATGGAAAGCAAATTTTTTTTTGAAACATATTCACGGTAGAGAAAGTCATTTGGTTAACCGAATATTTTTCCACAAAATGAATGTTTTAAACCGTAACTAGATTTTGATTCGCCTTTTTTTTTTAGAAATTTAATTTCATATTTGTGTTTTTATTTTTTATTTTTTATTTTGTTTTGTAATCATATTTGTGTAAGTTAAATAGATAAAATTATATGTTTTCCATAAAATACATTTATAGGATAGATAAATGATACTAATTTGGACTTAAACATATATCAATATGTCATGTTCCTAACTTAGTAAAATAGATACATCATGTCCATGCAAAATTGCTAACTGTTTTAATTGTGTGCTATCCCCTCAGTTTTATGATAAATCTTTATTTCAAAGGGCTTGATAAATCTTTTGTTACAAAATAAATGTAGTTTTATGATTTTAATGTGATCTTTTACATTAAATATCCTTTCACCCCAAATTTAACTATGAACAACTATAAAATTTTGTATTTTATATAGTATTTAAATAAAAGTAAAATTGAATTTTTAACTATTTTTTAATGTGTGTATAAAATCTCAAATGACATCTAATTTGAAAGGATGGAATAGCTTTCATATCGAGTATCCATCAGATCTTTAAAACTTGTCCACCAAACTCACACATATTGTTTTTTTTTTTTTTGAATATAGCAGTAATTTGTTCGTAGACAATTTTTATCACTGGACTCTTTTCTATGATATAAATGTAACATAAACACCTTCACGAAGAACACCTTTACATATTAATTTCTAAAAAAGAAGAGATACATTATTAAAGATTCAATCATGCATTCACTCATTATAAGTCTTTTGTTTTTTTCTCACAAAGGTATATTATAATTTATGATGTAAACCTTTTTTCTCACAAATGTATATTATAATTTATGATGTAAACCTTTACATACTATGATGTACTTAATTTTTTTTTATAAAAAAGCTGTTTCCAATCCCATTAAGAATGATGTGTATGATGCGACTTTTTTGTTCTGTGAAGGGAGCAATAATAATTGAGGGGAAAACATAAAAATGTGAGCGGCGAAAGACAAAGTGTAATACCTTATAACTAAAGCTCAGCCTTTTTTTTGTGCACAACTAAAGCTCAGCCTTTACTTTTGTATTCTTTGCATATTAATCAATACAAGGAGTTCCAAAATGAAACTCAGGTTGGTAGATCATTTCTCATTTTCTGTTTACATCCTTCACTTTGCATTTGACATTATTACTAGCTTACTCTTTTTTTCCCTGGCAAAATAATGCTAACATTTGTATTCGTAAACTATAGTCTAGGTTCAACGTACGTAAAGAGTCGCGTTAAATAAATAGCTGATCCACAAATGATAACAGGAGACAAATTAATAATTCTCAATTCTATAATAAAAGAGAAAATATTGAATCGATAAAAGCCTAACAAATTATGGCAATGGTGGCTCATAGTCATACTTTTGACTTTACAAAGTGACCTCAATATCGCAATTATTAGTCATCAGTACGTATACCATGAAATGTTGGACTTGGGACACACTTAGATCGATTAATATTAGCTTTTACCGAATGGTGACTAAAGCATAATAATAATAATTAAGTCTCATTTACAAATAGGCCTGAACAAATACATTTAACTGAGGACCAAGAAAGCCCATTAGTATAAACTGAAAAAAAAAAAAGAAATATGCGGTGAGCGTGGATCGAACACGCGACCTTCAGATCTTCAGTCTGACGCTCTCCCAACTGAGCTATCCCCGCTGTTTGATTTAGGAAGGATCTAAGTTATATTAATACAATGAATCTTAAAGACGTGTAAGAAATATAAAAAGAAAAATGTTGCGTAACAAGATCCCCCTCTTACTCGTTGGAAGACCCATTTGCTTGGTTCTTTGGACGACCACCCATCGGCGACGAGACTGTGAAAGTAAGTCCCTCTCCTTCTCTCGCTCTCGTATCTGCATCCCGATCTGGATCCGTCGTTGCCAGATCTCTGTTTTATTCTCTCCGAATTTGTGTATTGTGATTTGTTTTTCCTCGTTGGGAATCTTAGATTCAAAGTGATGTAGGAATGTTGATTTGCAATTAGGAATGAGATCTGAGAGAGAATTCATGGTAGGATGACTTGATGAGTATTTTTTTCTTTTTTTTTTTAAAAAAAAAACAAACGAATTAGGGCTTTTTGGATTGAAAGATGGGGCTGTCCTTTGGGAAGTTGTTCAGTAGACTGTTTGCAAAGAAAGAGATGCGTATCCTCATGGTTGGTCTCGATGCTGCTGGTAAGACTACCATCTTGTACAAGCTCAAGCTTGGCGAGATCGTCACCACCATTCCAACCATTGGTCAGTCTTTCTACTTAAGATTTTGTCTTTTTCTCTAGTTCTAAGACTATTGATTGAGAGAGCGGCGTGAGTGCATTAATTAAAATGCCTTCCTTGTGTTTTTCCTTTGGCTATAGGTTTCAATGTGGAGACTGTGGAGTACAAGAACATCAGCTTCACCGTCTGGGATGTCGGGGGTCAGGACAAGGTATTATTCTCCCTTTACTGGCGTTTCTACTATCATTTCATGATTATACTCAATGATACTTTTGTCTGACTAATAATGGTCTTTGTGCGTTGCTCATCCAGATTCGTCCATTGTGGAGGCACTACTTCCAGAACACGCAAGGGCTCATCTTCGTGGTGGACAGCAATGACCGTGACCGTGTTGTCGAAGCTAGAGACGAGCTTCACAGAATGCTCAACGAAGTATAATACTCTCAAACCAACATCTTCTTACTTTATGCATCGGATTTTTGGTTTGACTTTTGTCTTGTTAATGTTTCCTTTTTTATTGCAGGATGAGTTGAGAGATGCAGTGCTTCTGGTCTTTGCTAACAAGCAAGATCTTCCAAACGCCATGAACGCCGCTGAGATTACTGACAAACTTGGCCTTCACTCTCTCCGTCAACGTCACTGGTAATTAACCCAATTTCAAAACTAAATCGTAGAACTTATAAACCAGAACAAGTGTGATGTAATCGTTGGTTTGGTTGGGTTTGAACAGGTACATACAGAGCACATGTGCTACCTCAGGAGAAGGGCTCTATGAAGGACTTGATTGGCTCTCCAACAACATCGCTAACAAGGTACATATATCATCAACTCGCTAAATCCTTTTTGGTATATAATAATATTTGATTGTTTTAAAATTATACTGATGACTTGAACTAATTGTGAAACTAAATGCAGGCTTAGGAGAGCAATTTGTGGGAGAGTCTTGTCTTCTTGGTCTCTGTTTAGTTCTTTCAGTCTCAACACTTTTTTATCATTTCGTACTCTGTTCTTCGCTCTCTTAAGTTTTTTTTTCTCTCTCTTAGCAAAGTATTTGATTGTTTTTTATCATTTTGTCTTGATGTGCCTTTTTTAACTTTTTTTATCTAATAAATACTACGGGGGGTGTATTCAACTAAGAGTTTGAAGTGATTTATATTAAAATTACAAATCCACTGTTATTCAAACGTGGATTTTAAAAAACACTTTAAAATCCAGTGTTATTGAACTTGACATTTTATAAAACACTCTGAAATCCACTGTTATTGAACAAAACTTAAGTTAGAGATTTTAGAGTGCTTTAAATGTTTCTATAGTGTTTGAGGTGATTTCTTTAGTTATAAAAACAAAAATACAAATCCCACTGTTTTAGATGAGATTTCAAAGTGTTTTAACAAAAATCATACTAAATCCTCTAATTCTCCTACAATCATCTAAAAATTCATTAAAAATCAAATCACTTCAAATTTCAGATTCAATACACCCCTCTACATTTCGACGGATTTTCCAATCTCTTCCTATATTTATTTGAATTTTATGAGTTAAAAGAATCCTTAATTCCACTGGACTAATCTATAAACGGGATCTAAAGCAATTGCTTCGTTACTTTATAGCATAAACGAACAAAAACTAAGCTTTACCAAACGAGAAACGACTAAACTATTACAACGACCACTAACCCACTGCATTTGTCTTGATGTGCCTTTTTCAACTTTTTTTTATCTAATAAATAATCATAATTGATACCCCTAAGAGAAATAACGAAGCTAATTAATCTAATAAATAAATAATTTAATAAATGTTGTAAAACTAAGTGGGGAAACTTGTTTTTATTATTAATCTCGACCAGAGGTCTTACATATATATATACATCAGGTCGTGTTTATCCTAAGTGGATAAGTACAACAGTCGATAAGCATTATCTCCTGCGGTCGGTACGGTCCTGGTCGGTCCGGTTATGTCGATCACAATCTGGTACATAACACTCCCCTTTGATCGACACATCCGGTACTGGTTCGTTGCATGCTTAATGTTGCCTCATTAAAACCTCTCCTGGAAAACCCCAAAACCAATGTGGCAAAATGGGAAACCATGGACAGGAAAAAGAGTACAACACATGAACTCCCCCTGATGAATGCATCACTGTAGTAGACGCATTCCATCCCGGTATCCGAGTCTTCCTGAACGTTGAAGCTGCATGTGAATTGGTGAAGATGATCAACTGGATTCTCCTTGAATGAACTAGTGAATGTTGGACGTCTTGATGTCTTTGGAACTCCATAAAGATGTGGTCAGGATGTACATCTTTGCTGCTGATCACTCCATGTCATGGTCGGACTGATGGCGCTTCGAACGATGCTCGGATGGTCTTTATAGTCTGCAATAAAACTTTACTTGCAGGTCCTTTTCATGTCCAACGGATATACTTTGGTTATATGGCTTTATCAAAACGTGGACATTCAATATATATTGAGTCTTCTGACCCAAACACATACGAACCACTTCTCTTTATATCTTTTGCCCATTTGGACTTATTTCTCTTCGTATGTGCCAATTGTTTTATCCATTGTAGCCAGTCTTTCTTTATTTCCTTTTGTCGATCAATGTTATGTTATAGACCTTGTCTATACACGTCCATTACCATGAGTGTCTAAGGTAAAACCATAAATAATTATTTGCTGCAATGGAACTCATCAAACTATGAATTCGCAGTCAAATGCACTCATGTCTTTTAAACATAGCTATCGATCTTTTCTTGCCTTTAGCAATACTATACTTATTAAGCCACGACCAGGTATGGTTCTGGTCACTATCTTAGATTATGGTTCTCACTTTAGGCGTGCTGACTTAATCATTCACACACTCACACGGCTATGATTTTTCTGCAGTTTTACCATATGTAAGACATAGCCTGTTTAATCAATTGATAACTTGTATCATTGAAATCATTGAACCTCTCTTTAGGTTGGTTTGTTATAAACATAACACAAGGAATTATAATATCCTCTATAGGGATATATGGACTGGTTGTACTAATTATTTTCTTAGTCTATCATTCGCAGCTGCCTTGTTTCAGTCCATGAATAGCTTAGGAACAAAAACTATTCTATGAGAATTTCTTTTCTCATCTTTTTGATATTCTTATCATTTCTTTATCCAGTGATCAATATGCTACTTACTACATTTCTTTCTTACTTATATCCAGACCTTTTCGAATTTGTAGTAGCATCCACCACATATGAGTATATCTCCTTATAATCTGTTCTTTTGGTCTCTGTGAGTATCCTTGTGTAATCAAGCCATTCCTTGAATACTTTAAATAGGAATATGAACACCTTAGTCCATGTCTCACGATTTCTTTTCCTTTCCCACACAAGACCTATTTTTCACTGGTTTTATCTTATTAGATGGTGTTTCTATATATGGCCAATACACCCATCTCTTTTATAGATTCTTTGAATCTTTCTTTGAACCCCCACAGTTTCCTTTAGTCTATGAATGCATTCTTGTATTCTCGTGGGTTCTGATCCTCGCTTATATCTTTTAAACTCAAGTGCTATTTCCTTATGCATCTTTATCTTTTATGTGTCGACACTTCTTTTATAGTGTTCCATTGTGTTCCAGACATGAACTAATCGATTAGAGATTTCATTCTTACTAAGAACCTTCATTTACCTTGCAGTTTGGCGTCCCAAACTACATGGTCTGGTATCTTAGATGTTTAGCTGCGCAGCCTTATCTCAATGTCTGGTCTGGTTTCTCTTATGACCTCAGATATGTCATTTCTATGCACCTTTCTTTTCATTTCCGAGGTTCCTTATCTTATGGAACATATTGGTCTATCTTTAGACTCTATAGCAACTTGATTATGTCTCTTCTAGGACATTAATTTCGTGGTGCTTAAGCTGGTATGACTTAGTCATTCTTTTTCTTTTCTTTTCGGGTCTAATCTGTCTGGCATTTTTTAGCTAGCTTTGTATGATCTTTCTTTGGACGTCTTAAATCATATTCTCTGGTCCGAGGATCTTGCCAAGACAAGGATGGTTAATATCATTCCATTTCTTTATACTTGTACCAGCTTATTTCTTTCTCCCCCTGATGTTGGATAGTCGGATTTAATCATACAATCCGTGAACCTTGCCTTAATCTGATCACCCATATTTGGCTCAAGGTTTCTTATAAAATCGTGGGAGAAAGCTTTCTCATATCCAACATATATTCCCAATCTTATCTCATCTTCTTATGAGGTTCCATCCTAGACGGCACATATTATTGTGGTGGTCTAAACATAATCTCTTAGGATGGTTTATGTCTGGATCATGACCCTTTATCATCTTTAGATGGGAATATCTATGCTCACTTTATATGGCCTGATGCATATTATCATTACATGTAAATCTATGTGTTCCCAAGCATTAGCTAGTGATCTTTGTATCACAAAGAATTCGGCCAAGTTCTATCATGGTCATAGACCATGTCACTCGGATTTTTAGTGTTGTTCATTGACCACGGGAGTGTCATTTCTCCCCCTCATGAACATGCTATAAATCTTTTATGCATAATCTTAAGGAACTTATATTTCCTTTGCCCATTGGTTCAATGTGGAAACCATTCACTTTTCAAAATTTTATAACTCAAATGGGACTTTTATTTGGGTGAATAATTCATGCCCCTTTTAGGCAATGCCTTTGGTCGGATGATTTTTAATTACTATACTCATTTTTAAATTTTTATTTGTCATTTATCAATCAAGAAATTATCAAGCAAGTCAAGCAAGATAATATAAGACCAGAATCAACTTTTATTATTGCTATAAATTTTATAAATGACAAGCAAATCAAATCAAAACATAAAACATGAAATCAGAATGTCTGAATCTTTGATTCTTTAATCAATGTGTAAGCCAACCTCACAATTTATATTTTCCATACGGCTTCCTCAGATTTTTCTTATATATCATTTTCATCCTCAATGTTTCAGGAGGTTTCATATCATTGTCTTTGGTCGGATGATTTTTAATTACTATACTCATTTTTAAATTTTTATTTGTCATTTATCAATCAAGAAATTATCAAGCAAGTCAAGCAAGATAATATAAGACCAGAATCAACTTTTATTATTGCTATAAATTTTATAAATGACAAGCAAATCAAATCAAAACATAAAACATGAAATCAGAATGTCTGAATCTTTGATTCTTTAATCAATGTGTAAGCCAACCTCACAATTTATATTTTCCATACGGCTTCCTCAGATTTTTCTTATATATCATTTTCATCCTCAATGTTTTCAGGAGGTTTCATATCATTGTCTTGTTTCTCAATGTATGTTTACTGAATTTTATCAATCAGTTGATGGTATCTCGAATTTTCTGCTTTCTTTGCTCGGCTGCCAATAGGCATGATAATAAGTCTTTATAGGTCGTGAAACCTTTTAGACTTATGTGATAACAACATATCCTTTGAATGAAATGTGGAATAGTTCATATAAAATAAGTCCTCTTCTGTTACCACTTCAGCACATAGTTTAAAAACTATAGGTGATTCTCATTTGAGCAGAATGATATTTGTCCACGGATTCAAAATCCTAGAACCTGAGAATCTTTCATTCATCTATGGCCTTTTGCCATAATACCATTGAGAATCTGAAGTTTTGTTTTGACCAGAGGTCATAAGGATCCCTAGTATTTTCATACTGCTCTCTCAGATCCTTAGTGAGATGATAGCACATAATTGTTATGGCTTTATTTTTTTTTTCACTTTCAGTTACATAATTACCTTGATTAATACACTGTCCGAGTCCTCTTGACATCAGGACTACTGAAATGTTCATTTGCCATTTTCAATCAATTATCTCCATAAAGATTTTAGGGTAGTATAATCTGAAGTTTCGAAATTCGACATCTGAAATCACATTATCCAAAACAGGTCTTAATTTATGTTAAGTAATTTTTTTTTAGAAAATTTTATTATTCATATCAATACTTCTTATCACACGCACCAAAGAAATAATTTTTTTTTTTTTAATAAGTATTGATGCAAGCAAAATAATCGAAGTTATGATGCAATCTTAGAAAACATTTCTAGATGATCAATGAATCAGAGAAGTTTCCCATAAAATTCTATAAAAAGAAATTTCAGAAAAAGAAATTTCTATAAAAGGAAACTTTCTAAAAATGGAAACTTTATATTTTCGAAACTTTCTATAAATGGAAACTTTTTATTTTCGAAACTTTCTATAAATGGAAATTTTATATTTTCGAAATTTTCTATCAAACAATCAAGTAGACAATCGAATTTCAAGTTAATCAAAAATAGGGTTCTTTTTTTTTTTTTTTTTTATGAAATCGATCAGATTTAGATTTTAAAGGGGATTGATCGATTTCTAGGTTTTATCGATTTGATCATTAAGATCAAAGAGGTTTTGAGATTCAGAAACCATTGTGGTTTTGATTTTAATTGTAAAACAATCTCATATCGAACTTTTGGTTTAAGAGTTTCGATTTACTCATGGAAGGGTTTGGACCTATTAATCTTTGCTAGGGTTTGATTTGGGGTTTTGCAAAATTTTAATGGTTATTCCTTTATCAATCAACCATGTTCGATTATGAGTTCTTTTAGGTTTCAAAGTTTACCTTTAGAACTTTGAAGTGTAGATTTGGACCACCGAGAGCTGGAACAAGTCGGATCGCGAACTGCATGACCGGAACGGATCAGGAGCTGGTCGCGTGTCTTAGGTTGAGCAAAAACCTCTTGTATCTTTAGAAACCTTAATCAAAAATGAATCAAAACAAGTTAGTATAGATAGATGAAGTAAATCGCAGAAAATAACAAAGTATAAAGAGAGGCTGCGGTTTAGGCTTTTGATTAGGGTTTTAGGGTAGTTGACGGCGCGGGTTGGAACGGAGCTTGAGGGCGCGTTTGATATCGGATTGATACGAGGTTTGCGGCAATGGATTCTTCACGTCAAGAGCTTCAATTTGATATATTACATGTCGTCTGGATCCTTACGGTTTGAGAGAACGAACGGTTTGAAATCGTCGAATGAGTTTTAGAATTTCAGGGTTTTAGGTCACTTGACGGCGCGTCTTAGAATAGAGCGTGAGGGCGCGTCCGTAGTCAGATAGAGGCGAGGCCGACGGCGTTAGATTCGCCTTGTCAAGAGCTTTAATTTGATATATTACTCGTCGTCTGGTTCCTCATGGTTGAAGAGATCGATCGATTTGAAGTTGTGCTGAAATTAGGGTTTTTAGGGTTACTGGCGGCGCGTATTGAAACAGAGCGTGAGGGAGCGTCTGAGATCAGATTGACACGAGGTTTACGGCGTTGGTTTGGTTTCGTCGAGAGCTTCGATTTGATATGTGGCGCGTCGTCTGGATCCTTACGGTTGAAGAGATAGAGCGATTTTAAGATGCACCATTTTTAGGGTTTTTGGGTAGCTCGAGTTTTAGAGAACGTATCGTGCTGATAACGTGTTGTAAAACTAAGTGGGGAAACTTGTTTTTATTATTAATCTCGACCAGAGGTCTTACATATATATATACATCAGGTCGTGTTTATCCTAAATGGATAAGTACAACAGTCGATAAGCATTATCTCCTGCGGTCGGTACGGTCCTGGTCGATCCGGTTATGTCGATCACAATCTGGTACATAACAATAAATACCTTTTTAAGCAGCATTTTTTTCTTTCTCAATGACACAACACTAACTAAAGCACACTGTTCTGTTCTCTCTCTCTCTTTCACCTCCTCTCTTTACTGTTAAGTCCTTCTAGGGTTCGGTGAAGAAGATGCTGTCAGCTACGGGGAAAAAGGAGAAGCTGTCCGCTTCCAAAGGCTCCGAGATTGAAGTCTCATCCAACGAGTCCACAAACAATGTATGGTACCGCGCCATCCTCCAAGAGAATCTTGCTGTCTCCAAGCGCAAGAAGCTCTCCGTTCGCCACTTAAACCCTCTTTCCAACCAAGAAGAAGACTACTCTCCTCCGTTGATCACCACCGCCGTCCACCGTCTGATCCGCCCCCTTCCTCCGCCGGATCCATCCCCTGAAGATGATTTCGAGGAAGGTGACATGGTTGATGCTGTTCACAGAGGTGGATGGTGGTGTGGATGGGTGGTTAAAGTCTTGCCTGGTCACCGTTTCTTGGTGTACCTCAAGTCCGAGCCTGACGTCATCGAGGTTGAAAGGAAGGAGATGAGGACACATATGGTTTGGAATGATGATGAGTGGTTTCGTTGCGAGAAACGAGTTAAACAAGTCTTCACCTTTATCATTAATTTTTTTCATTCTTTTGCTGGTTTGCTGTCTCAATAACCTCTGTGTTTGTTTTGTTTTTGTGTCTGAAGCATTTGAGAAAGTCGGAGTATCCCGCTGGAGCCAATGTAGAAGTCAGAATCAAAGTAGAAGAATTTGGTGATATTTGGGTTTCGGGTATAGCCATCGTGGAGAAAGATGAAGAATTGCTGGTGAAGTACAAGAGTTTGAGAGGTGAAGATGATGAGTGGACCAAGACAAGCGTTCCTTACTCTCAAGTCAGGCCTCCACCACCGCCTTTTGATTTAAGAGCTTTTGGGTTGACGGAACATGTGGATGCGCTGCTTGACTCTGGATGGTGTCCTAGCGTTGTAAGCAAGGTTCTTTGCGGGGAGAGATACACTGTCCTGTTGGGACCAAGCAAGCAGAGTAGAGACTTTGATCAGTCACAGCTAAGACCCTCCATGGAATGGAAAGATGGAGCTTGGCTAAGTAAAGAAAAGGTACCCTACCTACCTCTCTATCTATTATACTTGGATCCTTTTGGAGTCCAAACATGCATTGAAGTCTTAAATGTGTGTAGGTTTCGGATAAAGAGGAGAGTCTGCCTGCAGCTGAGGAAGCAGCAGCAGGTTCAAGCCGCATCAGGATAAAAGTGAGGGCGACGCGGTCTTCTAGTTGCGCTAAGAATCTTCCTCCTGCCTCCTCTGATGTTGGTAAAGAATCTGTCACCGAGAATGAATCAAAGCTCATCCCCCAAACTGCAGCTGTGAGTTATTTATCTCCTTCCCCATTACCTTCTCTAACTTGCTATCTGGCTCAAGTGACATATATTGGGTAATTAAAGTATAAATTGTGTGCTTTCTGCAGCAGTTATCTGAAGATTTAGCAAGTAAAATGGCTGATGATGTGGTGAATGGTAACACCCCAGTGTCAAAGCAACCAGAGATGGCAGAAAGTAAAGTGTTATTTTGATAGATTAGGAAACGTATTATTAGTTGATTAGTTTCCTAATCCATCTGTTATATCCTTCTTTAACTTCAAAAGTATGATGATGATGATGATTCTTGTTTTTTAAAGAAGAAAAAAAACATGAATCTACGTTTTCTAAACAGAAAAAGAGTTTCAGTCATCGGTAGTGCTGGGTGTAGCTGCAATCCAGCTGACAAAAACACAAGGGAAAACAACTCCGAGGAAGAAACAAACTGTAATGAAGAATCAAAAGGGATCTTCTGAAAATGAAGTGAAGGTAAATTTTTTAGTTATGTGTTTAAAAAAACATCATACTCTTGTCGGTTGTTCATCCTATTTTGATTCACTCTATGCAGCAGGCACTTGAGGAGTCTATTAACAGAGAGAGTGTTAACAAGAGGAAAAGAGGGAGACAGCCACGCAAGTTCATAAGCACAGAGACTAATCAAAATCAGAAGCAAAAGACAGGTACTGTATTGTTGTTGTCTTTAACTTTGATGGATTAATCTTGTCTCTTTAAGATTCTTGAAACATTGTTGTTTTATTAACATGTATGTAGATGTGGATGTTAATGGTACTGATGATGATGATGATCAGCCTCTTGCTTCATGGATCCACGGTGGAAATTCATCATCAGGTTCGGATTTGATTTTTTAGTGTCTGACACTTGTTTGATTGCTATTTTAGCTTTTGGTTCTTTTGTTTGTCTGATTCTTCAGGTCAATCCGCTCCTCCTCGGGTGGCTTCTGATCCTTCTGTAGTGGAAAAACATGTTGTGGAAACACCTAAAGCTAAAGATTCAACAATGGTTCTACCGTTTGCAAAGAAGTCACCGTGCTGGAAAGTCCTTGAATCAATGGAGATCTTCAAATCTGTGCCGCAGCGTCCACACTTCAGTCCACTGCTACAATGCGAGGAAGAGTCTCGTGAAGGAGACGCCATTGGTGCGATGGTGAACTTCACCGGGCTGTTGGAGAAACTCAGCAACTTACAAGTGGACAGTTCGGTAAGCGCCATAAACAGGATCAAGGAGTCCTTTCTCAAGCTGGAGAAACATGGTTTCGATATCGCAGCGCCTCTGTCTCGGATCGACAAGCTATTGTCTATTAAAGAAAATCAGACGTGGGCGTTGGAAGAGTTGCAAGCTGCTGAGAGAGAGGTCACTGAGAGTGATAATAAAAGAAGGAAGTGTGAAGAGGATATTGAACAAGTCTCAGAGAAGATTGTCGAGTTGCAGAAGCAAGAAGCGTTGCTGAAGGAAGCGAAAGTGATGATGGACAAGGAGGTAGCTCGGAAGCAGACCCACGCAGCTGTTTTAGACCAAAAGGTTCAGAATGTGGAGCAAGAGTTTCAGGAAACTGTGACTCTTCCGTGGTAATGATGATGATAATAAGCTAGACATATATATATGAATGAATGTTTGTGTAATAACTCTTTTGACTACTTATATGTTTGTGGAATCTTCTAAGGAAAGTCTTCTATGACCAGTTTCTTCAGAGTTTGATGATCTCAATATTTCAGGATACATCTGTGGCTGCTAGTCATTTTTGATAAGATTTTAACCCCCTCAATTAGGGAGAAACCTGTTACTAAACTTGAAACCAGCTAATAATAAATCAATCATACAATATTTGTTAAATTTACTTGGGTTTTAAAAATCTATAGACTTTTAGAATTGTCACAAATTCCCACATAAATAAGCCCCTCCTAAAAATTTTGAGTAGATGACAAGGAACACAGGTAAAAGAAACAAAATATAAACCAGTAAAATCGATTATTAATTAAAGAAAGAGAAAAGAGAAACATATTTTGTTTGTTCTTGTCTACGCTTGAAGCATGGTACCATGTAACTAGACCGAAGAAACAGAGTTCTCCGTACACAAAACTGTTCGACGGTGTTCATCACTTACATGCTCCAAAAAATTATTAGGTGGCTCATTTCCTCTATTGAGATTATATGCTGCAAGAGCAATCTTCCAATAGTTTGTGTCTAAGCAATCCATAATTGACGTGTCAATTATAAGGATCATTTCCCACTTCACACTCGGATCTTCTTGCTGCAAACACCGAACTTCCACATTTGGATACTGTAGCACATCAGATATGCATAAACGATCTCTTAGGCTCCACAATGTGTACACACTTTCACAGTATCTAGAATACCAACGCGGTAATAACAAATCACGATATTGTCCACTTTGGGCCGGAAAGCAAAGCCCGCATGGATTTGTTTCTGAGACTCCTTCCCAAAAGGCCTCGTACTAATCAGAGTTGGACATCCCTTTATATACTAGATATTATTTGTCTAAACTTCCAATGTGGGACTTTATTTGCATTCATAACAAACCTCCTCTCAAACCAAGTACCACATGAACCTTTGGTTTTCAACCTCCAGCGAAACCTGGCACACCTCTTGTACCGCCGTAATCACCAACGGGCCTCTTCACCTAACCCTTGTTACACCATTAGGATTTATCCACCTAACCCTTACTGCACCATTAGGACATTCACCACCTAATCCTTGCAGTACCGTTAAGTATATCCACCTAATCTTGTATCGTCATTAGGGAGAGACTTTCGATACAAGTCTCCGACACCACTTATTCGCTGAGGATTCTCCTCCTACAACCGAAGTTCCCAGGATCTTTGACTGACCTCTGCTATGCACCCCGCCCTTCCTATCGAAGTGGAGGCTCTTCGAACTTGAAGGGTATTTTGGTCTTCTTGCAGATGTTCGTCATCCCGACTCTGATACCAATTGTTGGGATTGTGAAAGCCCATGTCCAACTCTCTATTGTCCGATTAGTACGATATTGTCCACTTTGGGCCGGAAAGCAAAGCCCGCATGGATTTGTTTCTGAGACTCCTTCCCAAAAGGCCTCGTACTAATCAGAGTTGGACATCCCTTTATATACTAGATATTATTTGTCTAAACTTCCAATGTGGGACTTTATTTGCATTCATAACATTTCAGTGTGAAGATCTATGGCTCCAAGTTTTGGGGGTAAACTCGGGAGCCTATAATCAAACTCTTTCAGCCAAAAAGGTTATCCATTTGCAAAGACTGATAATTTATCATTGCCAAGTTCATTGTAAGTAAGAGGAAAACAAATGTAGTGTCGTTCACCACTTTGGAGGTTAAGGACTTCGGTCTTGAGAATATTATCACCCTTAGCAAATAAATACATCAAGATTACTTTGTATGCTCCTGTAACTATGTCTCTTCCAAATCCCACACTAACTGGCAACGTACCTGCCCAACCTATAAGAAAAAGCAAGCATTTTCGAAAATAAAATATACGTTGAAGTTTATGCCCATCTACCTTTTGCAATTAATCAATTTTAAATTTATTTTAACTATGTAAAAACTAATCAATAAAGGTTTTTTAATTTATTAAAAAAGTTATAACTACAAGTGGTTCATACATACCTGACAAGCCTGTATACTCTTGCAAAAGCTCAGAAGAAAGAATCTGGAGTTTTCTCGTGGTCGGGTTAATCAGATAAATGTTTCCGAAGTCGTAGATGCAGACCAAACCGTTACAGTACCCCCATTATCGAACCAACATCACTGGTTGAAAATGGATGTGGAAACTTGTAAGTATAAATTATGATTTTGCTGTTGTGGTCGTGATGATTTTTTGAAATATTCTCCAAATATATGGTTCTTGAATAACGATCAGTAGACATTTCCACTCTAAGAACAAAGAGTTTCGTATTTGACCTATCAAGACGTTTCTTGGCGAGATAGTTGGACTCGATCATTGTTTTCCATTGTTTTGACACGGATTTGAATCTACAGAAGGACTTCTCGGGAAGACGCTCGAGCAGCTCGAGAAGCCAGTCTTCTGACATATAAGGCAAGGGGCCTTGTAACATAGAAACACCTATTTTTATTCCTATCAGACCACAGTCGTTCCACTTAATAAGAAAATCAATCTTTTTTAGGTTTACACCATTTAAGCCAAGGTTTTGATCCTCATCGACATCCAAAATACCAAAGATCGCAAGATTATTGAGGAGTTTCACAAGCCCATTTGCAAGCTTGAGGCTGATTGCACCATCTTCAACACCACTTTCCTGTAGGAAAAACTGCATTATGCTTACACATTTTGCTGAAACTGTTGAAAATAATCTCCAAAAGTTTATCTAAACTAAGAAGAATTGGTTTAGTTAAGCAATGATTGCAACATTTCCAATAACCCAATCATCCAGGTAAAGAAGCAC
The DNA here is from genome assembly GCF_000801105.2 of Raphanus sativus. Classification (NCBI taxonomy): domain Eukaryota; kingdom Viridiplantae; phylum Streptophyta; class Magnoliopsida; order Brassicales; family Brassicaceae; genus Raphanus; species Raphanus sativus. The sequence continues at coordinate 50,470,213 of NC_079514.1, read as the reverse complement.
TCAACTGAACTTATCTCTCACATCTTAACTTGTTAATCTTATTTTCTTATTCATATTAACTGTTTATTATTTCATATTGTTTTACTAAGAGTAATCTTGACAAAGTCTAAGCTCTGAGGCTATATGACCTTAGATGACGCTCAATATTTTCTGATTAATGTTAGGAGATCATTTTAGATAGCATAATCAAATTAGAGAACAATAAGAAGAAACATTCTTATAGAATTGTGCCATATGTGAACAAACTATAAACCATAACCGAACCAAACTGAAAAGGGAAAAAGTGACTAAATACACAATAAGTTGTAATCGTTTAACAAAAACTAGGTTTTTAGATGGAAAATGTTATGAGAAAAACAAAACATTAAACATGCAAACAAATAACAGAGTAATAAAAAGATTTGATCCTCCATGTCTTAAAGAGTCCTAGATACTACTCCGCGCTTAAAGAGAAAGTATTTTTTAACAAAATTTTGCTAAGGAAATAATTTTTTTAACATTTATAATTTAGTATATTTGCATACATATATAATTATATTTCTTATATTTATATTAATAGGAACATATATAAGATATTACTTAATTTTATTTTTAATCATTTTAATCTTTTTTATTAATTTTAACTAAATCTGTGAAATCTATTTGATTAATTGTGTGATACATACATTATTATTTTTTTAAATTATAAAATTATTTGATGTCAATTTATTTATTCTTATATTTTATTTATATATGATATTTAGTTTATTATAAAATCTTATTTGAGTTTAAATGAATGTAATTTTCTATTTGTGATAATATCAATAATCTATTAATTTAATGGATTTCATATTAAATGAAATTATTGTTTGGTATCTAAACCCAAAAAAGGTTACACTTATTTTCAACTTTGTTATTCTTTTGTGATTTTGTATAATCTATAATGAGAGAACAAATATTTTTAAAAAGAAAAAAGAAAATCATCTATTACACAATTTACTTAATTGCAATGATTTTGAAGTACAAACTCCTAAAATTCTATATAAATCAAACTAAAATAATGTTCTATACAAAGTATATTACTACACTTTTAAAACTAAAAAAAATATTAATTTAAATATATAATGATTCCACTCGCTATCTAAAGCGTGGTCTGCACCTAGTACAAAATATAAATAGGTTTTAATCCATAATTTGAAAAAAAAAATTGATTTTTGATTAAAATATTTTACATATTAAATTTTATATAATTTCTATTTAAATAGTACACCTAATTTATTTTAATTAATGGTTAGATAGTTTGAGCTTTTGATTTGAGAAAATGATTTGATCAGGTCATGCGATAAAACTACGTTTCACTGGCCTTTGTTTCCGGAGAAGTTATGGTTCCGATTGATAACCATCACTTAATCGCGGAATCGTAGAAAAAATAGTTAAGCTACGGAAAAAATTAATTAAACTGCGAAAAAATTCAAAGTTTGTGGAATGATGGAATAAATGTTTAATTGATTAAAATATTTTAGATGGTATTCACCTTTTATAATAAAAATAAATATCTGTACTATTATTTATGAAGTAATTTTGCTGATTTGTCATGTTTTCCTTAATTTTAGGTGATTTTGCTTATTTGTTATATTTTTATTAGGTTTTAGAAAAAAACATTGATTTATTATTTATTTTTAGCTAAATCACTAATTTATTAATTTTAAAATACTCTTAATAAAATCTTATAAATATTAAAAACGAATTTAATTTTAACAATATTAAATTATATGTTATATTAAAGTTTATTTAATTTTCCTTATTTTTATATTTTTTTAGGTTTTCGACTTTTAGCTAGGTTATTGATTTATTATTAGTTTCTAACTGATTCGCTAATTTTTTAATTTAAAAAAATACCTGCAATGAATTTTATATATAATTAAAAACAAATTTTATTTTAACATATAAAATTATATGTTATATTCAATATTAAATAATTGATTCTAAAATAATAAAAGGAAATTATCAAAAAATTAAAATAAGATAATTCTTATATATATTGTGTTGCTATCTGAAAACAATTTTTTATTATAAAGGTTAAAAAATTAAGATGCAAAATATTATAATTAAATTTTAGTCAATAAAATACATGTATATAAAGATATTTTCTAAACTATTTCTAAGAAATGAGTGTTTTAAAAAATAACACAATAATAAGTATATAAAAAATATTTGACATATATAAATACTTTCATGTTCGATTTAATCATTTGAAAACACAAAGAATAACTTATTATGCTGGTTTTTAGATTAATAAGACATACATTAATAAGTATTGATAAGAAGATTATGTCCGCATGGGTGGACAAAACACATTCCTAACTAAAATAAATCAAAATTTCATTTGTAATTGCCGAACATTAAATTATTTTTTGATCTTGAAAATCACAAAACATTATCACAACAATGTATTAAAACCAAAATATTAAATCTTATACAAATAATCTATAAAAGAAATAGGAAACTTAGTAAAAATATAAAGAAACATAAAACAACAATAAAATGTTGAATAATATAAAAGTATAATCTAAACAAATAAAAATGTATGTTCTATAAGTTATTGGTTTTTTTGTCTCTCACAGTTTCTTAAATCTAATTTGTTAATAATATATATAAGCTTATTAGTCATTGTTATTTTTGTTGATGTTTTTTTAGCCGTGATTGTTTCTAATATTTTATTACTGGTGAGATCTTTTTAATTTACAATTACAATAAGTGTTTAATTTCAAATTCAAGTTTCCTAATCATAAATTGGTTGTTAGTAGTGATAAATTTTGTATCCAAAATATACACTTATAAATGCAAAGATGAAAAAATGAGTAGAATTTAATGCATAATGGTCAATACAAATACTGAAATTAAATAATTTACTCAAAATTTGTATCAAATTTAATAATTTACATTTAAACTACAAAATAACACTATATTAAATTAATCCGCACAGGGTGCGGGTAATCATCTAGTAAATAAGTATTACATAATATGAAAATAACTAAAATTTATGAAAATTAATTTAGCTCTTATTATAAATATTTAACTTATCTTTTAATATAATTTAATAATAGATTGACATTTGATAATATTATAAAACAAATTATAATATAACTTTATTTTTAACATAAATATTTATCATAAAAATTATTATAAAAATTATAAAATGGTATTAGCGTTTAATTTAGTAATATGAAAGTTATTGAATTTATAATTTTTTCCACCATAATCTAATAAAACTCATTTTTTCATTTAATGGAATTTTTTTATATTTCTGTTAGCAAAAACGTAGATCTGAATTTTTGCGTTGTTTTCATTCTACAAGTATTTTGATTGGTAAAATACTTATGGAATCGCGTAAAAACGCAGTTTCATTTAACATTCGTTCAAAAAAAAACGCAGTTCCACCATTCCGGAAGGTTACCAATCAAAGCCATATGTTTGTCTGCCGGCTTTTTATCTCGAAAACGTATCTCAGAAAGAAAAAAAACTACGTTCGTTTCTTCAAGAACAGCTTCCATGACGCAAAAACTCATCAATCACTTTGCAGACTCTCCACTTCTTCGGGGTTAGTATTTGAATCAACAACATAATTGACACCAACTTCATCACAAACAAGATCATTATCCAGTTTAGGCCCGTTAACTTTTATTTCGATCGGAATTAACTTTTATTTCGATTGGAAATGTAAAATCGTGGCCTGTTAGAAACCCATTAATCTGATGACATTGTCATATTACTGGTTTCGCCTTCGGTCCACCAGGAGCATTAAAGTGCAAACGCCTAAAGATCATCAAAACAAAGGTGTCAATTTTTTAGTTGGACGTTAGCTATCTGTATACATCTTATCTTCATTTTAGGGTCACGATATTTTCACATGGGGACCGGACCATTATGTTTTAGGCTTTATTTGCTTCAATAATACACTTCAGTTTGTATACGTTTATGGTGGATAATTCAGATCTGAAATTTATGATGAGTCAATCAGTGTAACTTCAAGAACCTGTAGTGTCGTAGATATGAATAAAATGAAATTTCCAACCTTTTTCTATAGATTACTTTTATCTTCATTTTTTGTTTAAGAAAGTTCGAAAACTTTTAGTTCATAATTTACACTTGTTCAAAAGGTGTAGTAGTTCTGTAAGAATATGATTTTCTCTATACAACTATCACATAACACTTAATATCAAATAATTTAGTATATAGTAGCATCTTCAATATCTTCTTTGATTGGTTACCAATCGAACGTGGGTTTATATCTTATCTTTACATAACACTAAAAACTTTTCAGCTCTAAGATTAGTCACGATAAGGTGTCTTTATAACTGACTACTTACAAGTAATCGAAAATATATCTAAGCTAAAACACTTAACTCCAAAACCAGAAGTCAAGTGGGTTTTGGGTTTGCCGAGCTACTTGTATAAATATAGCCAAAACCGCAGTCTCTTCTTCCATCAAACATTCTTCATTAGATATTTTCTCTTCTACTATTTTAAGCAAACAAAAGAATTTTAGTAAAGAAATGGAAGAAATAAAGGAGAGAAAGATCGTAGTAGCAGTGGACGAGAGCGAAGAGAGTATGGAAGCTCTTTCATGGAGTCTTGACAATCTTTTTCCATATGGTTCCAATAATACCCTCATCCTCCTCTACGTCAAGCCCCCTCTTCCCGTTTATTCTTCCATTGATGCCGCAGGTTAGTCTCGTTATTACACAATATATCATTTGATAGAGTAAACCTTGATATAATTCTTTCAGCTTATGGAACTTTTTCAAAAAAAAAAAAAAAAAAAAAAAAAGCTTATGGAACTTTGCTTGGGTTATCAACTTTCTAGGGTTTATAGTGACCGGAGATCCGGTTGCAGCCTTGAAGAAATACGAAAATGAGCTTGTGGAATCAGTCATGGTTCGATCTCGAAACGTCTACCAAGATTTTGAGTCCGATGTAAGCTTCTTCCAATAAATTTTGGATCACTTTGTTAAAAAGATTTGACAATTTTTTTTTTTTTTTTTGATAAAAGATTTGACAAATTACTAAGAGGTGACAAATTACTAAGAGGTGAAAACAATAGAATTTATGAAAGCCGTATTAATATATGTATTCGATACGAACCCCACATATAATTAGATTAATTAGCGATCTATTATTTTCAACGATTGAACGAAAAAAGAAAAAAGAAAAAAAAAACTAAAGCTTATTGTTAATTAATGCGCAGTTCAATATAGAGAGAAAAGTTGGAAGAGGAGATGCCAAGGAAGTAATATGTAACGCAGTTCAGAACCTTAAGGCTGATATGTTAGTTATGGGCACACATGACTATGGCTTCTTCAAAAGGTAAGAACTTAATTAATCTTTTATGCTTCTTTAATTTGTTTATAATGGTTATTGATATGATTTATGTATATGTTCCGTTGATAGGGCTTTGCTAGGCAGTGTGAGCGAGTATTGCGCCAAACGTGTGAAGTGTCCTGTGATTATTGTGAAGAAGAATATGCCTCAAAATAATTGAGCTCAAAAGTCACAAGTCTTATGATTGTGTATGGTTGAGAGCAATTGATGCAATAGTTGAATCAATATTCGTATGTAATCCTGTATATTATATATATATATATATATGAATTACTTCTACGTTTTTATTTTCATTAAGGTCTCAAGTTAATCTAATTTCTGAACACAACGGTTGATTTACGTATAAGAAGATTAACGATTTGGATATATGAAATTTAGATACGATGAAGTATGTGAACTAAATTTTGTCTGCGACTTGCAAGAGTATTTCCAATTTATTATTCTATATTTTACTTCAAAATGGTACCACACCGAAATGAAGTAAGGTTAAATTTCAATGTATTATTCTATTTTTTACTTCAAAAATAACATTTCAAAACTATTCTATTGTTATTTTATAAATAATTATTAATAATACTTTATACTTTTAAAAATTTACCTATTAACCCCAACTATTTTATGTTTACAAAAATTTCTTAAAATATAATTTATTTGAATCAAACGTTTATTATTAAAAATACAGAAATCATAAACATAAAATAACAGACAATATAAAATTTAGTTCAATAATGAGCATTATAGTATTTTCTCCACAAATGATCAACTAATGCATTTCGTAATGAAAAATGAGCTTAATATTTATAATAGTTTTGTTTTGTGATTTAAATTTCATACAAGATCCAAATATATGTGCATATATCGAAGTTCAGCAAGTGCAATAATATCAAAGTGAAATGTTGAGTCACAAGATCAACAAGCTTTTTTTAATTTTATCCATTTGGACAATACTCCACCGGTCTTAGCGGATCCATAAATGATTTGCCGGATTATTAAATTATTTGTTTTATGTTATATTTATTTTATATTATTTATTTTTAAATTTTGCTATGCATTTTTATCTAAAATTATTAAATAATGGAATATCTTGTTTTTCAAGTTAATGTATCATTTTTAATATCAAATATTATCTAAGTAAAAAATTAAAATATTAAAGATTTAAATGACCATTTCATAAAATAAATAAAAAGTTCAATTCCAAAATGAAATAATAGGTAGGATTACTCTTGCAATCTAACCTTTAATTATACTTTTACAAATCTAACCTTTTCACAAATGCATAACAATTTGACTTTTGAAAAATTCTTTTTGGTTGTAGTGATCTTGCTTTCCGAGCAAGTAGGAAAAAAATCTACGTATAATTTCTACATTTGTAGAAGTCTGAATATAGTTTGTTTGATCCAATATGGATTGTTCGGTCAATGGTACAGAGAAACTTAATACACCTTGAGTTACTTTTGGTTGATCTAGAGAGAGACGTTTCTAATTTAAAAGAATTTTCTAAAAATTGTGGTTTTAGTCACTTGATTACTTTTTCAGTTTGTTTTGGTAGTTTCACATATGTCACAAAAATATTTTTATTGTTCTTTCTAAAATTTAACATCTGTCCTCATCCTCACTCGAGAAAACTAAACTGATGAAGACTAATATTTAAAGACAGTGTATGCAAACAACTTGTGTAAATCATATTTCAGTGAAATCATGAAAGAATTTGATACATAAAAGACAATTAGATCAATCATTCTATATCAAAACAAGCCTAGTAATGTTACAAATATTAAGGATCATTACAAGTTCTATTTAAACAACAAATTTCTAAAGAGAGAGAGGAAATACTAAGCCAAGACTTGTTTGATATTCTTCTTCTGATCCTCAGTGAGTGAAGAAGGAAACAAAACCTCAAAAGTGACAAAGAGGTTGCCTTTCTTTGTGCTGTAGTGAAGTGGCATCCCTTCTCCTTTGAACTTCTTCACTTCCTTTGGCTTTGTAATTCCCTGTTTCACACACACACACACACCATATTCACTTCATCAGACAATCAAGAATCAACTTCTAGTGTTTTTTTTTGTTTGTGGTGTAGAGAGAACTTTAGTGTTACCTTGGAACCGATGTCAACATCGTGATCATCCAAGTGCTTGAATGACTTCTCAAAACCAACTAGCGCCTCAACCTGAAAAGGTGTTTATTTTTAAGCAGAATCAATAAATAGAGATACAGAAAACGTTCGTGGAATATTAAATGTACCAGTGTAATGTTGACGGTCATGTGTAGATCGTGGCCATCTCTCCGGAAACGGGCATGTGGTGCAGTTTTGATTCGGAACTGCCAAAATGTACAACAATATAACGGTTAAACCTCTGATCTTGAAGATAAAACTGAAACTTAGGAAAGAGGCTAACCTTAAGGTCACCAGGATCACCGTCAAGAATGGGTTCACCATCTTCGTAGAAAGACACTTCCTGAAAGGAGAGATAGAGAGATTGATAAGCTCACAGTACCTAAGGTTTACAAAAATAAGGGTGTGGAGTAGAGTGTGGAAGCTTACTTCTCCATCTTTCATGCCTTTTTCGATATCAACTGTGACAAAGTATCCTTCGCGTTCGTATTTGACATTTAGGCATTTGTCACAGACCTGGAACGAGAGGAAACAACAAATGGGGGTTTGATACAGGACTCAAGAGGATGATTTTTAGAGAGAATAATATGCATTTATTTACCTGCTCTGTCATCTGTTGGAACATTCCAGGACCAACTTGTCGGTGATAAACCTCATTCCTGCAGTTGCACTTTCTCTTTCCAGGAGCTGGTTTTATTACATTCTTCTCCCTCCATACCTTTGATGGTTTAACGTGGGGGACATCCATCATTAAGAAACCCAAATGTTAAGTCAAGTCATTTGCCTCAGAACCAAGCTACTCTAACCAAAACATTCTCTCAGGTTCACTAAGTAAGTAGTTATGATGTTTGAATCAAAGCAAACAAATTTCAGACGAGTTCCATGTATAAAAAGACCGAGTGATGATAATAGGGAGCTAAACATACCTTGACAGAGCCTCCCATGTACAAATCTTCAAGAGTGGCCTCAAGTTCCACAATCACGTCATCACCCTTGACGACCTTCTCTTCTTCCTCCCTCGAACCACCACCCCCAAAAAACCTGACAATAATATCAGCAATATTAACATTCTGTTACACTTAAGTGTAAAACATTTATTTTCCATTAGTTCCTCTAATGCTTACCATTTAGAGAGAAACAAAACAAAACAGAAAAAAAGGGAACTTACTGGCTAAAGATGTCCTGCATATTCATGCCCCCACCACCACCTCCACGTCCTCCATTAGCAGCATGCTGTTTAAGCCCTTCTTCACCATACTTGTTATATATCTCCCTCTTCTCCTCATCCGATAGCACTTCATAAGCTGTGTTATATAACAACATCAACAACACACAGTCAATTTCAAAAACGACCAAAAGTGTCAAATTTCAAAAAATTAAAAAAGAAAAAAAAAATATACACGGACCGTTGTTGATCTCAGCGAACTTGCGAGTAGCTTCCTCGTTGCCTTGATTCTTATCGGGATGATACTTCAAAGCGAGTTTGCGATAAGCTCTCTTGATCTGCTCGTCAGACGCGCCTTTAGGAACTTGCAACACATCGTAGTAGCTCTTCCTGTATTAATTATTCATACACAAAAACGTTAATGACTTTACATACAAAAAGGATTCGTCACAATGTCGAATGAAGTGCTTATTACGCTGCAATGACGCAGATGGCGTAAGACAGTGCCAACAGTACGATACATAGCTCTGACCATCGAATCGCCATTGAAGCTCTGGAGATTCAACTACTAAGGTTTGCTCCCAACCTCTGAGATGAATTCAATGCAGATTTAACTTTGAATCCCTTCTCTTTCGCGGAAAGATTCGAAAAAAAAAAGTGGTCGGGTTTACGTGTAAACTGCAAGTCTTAACCAATCAGAACTAAGTCTCTGACAAATATTACCAATCATATTAAGCCACGTGGATAAAACATCGTAAGATCGCTGATTGTTCTTTTTTCCCTTGACTTTATTAGTGCGACGTCGTTCGTAGAGATTTATTTTCATTTATTTTCAACGAGACCCAGTCCTTTTAACTCCACTTGAAATATGTTTGTTGATGTGCGGTGTGGATCTTCTTCCTAGGTCATGCACCTAATCTCAATTTAAATATCCAACTAGATTTTGACCCGCACAGACAAAAATATATTACTATTTATTTTTTATGTCAATATCAAAGCTGGATAAAAAATTTAAATCTGAAGAATCGAACCGATCACGATCCGAAAGAGTAATACCAACCCCGAACCAAATTGATTAAATATCCAAATTATTCAAAATTTTGATATTTAGACAACTTAAAACCATAACCAATTCGAACCGAAGTATTTTGGATATCAAAATATATCGAAAAAAATTTATATATATATATTATTTTTAGTTTTAGTGTATATAAAAATATCTAGAATATATATGATAGTTTTCGGTTGGTTTAAATACTTGAAAATATATAAAAATAATCAAATACAAATATCTAACATAGTGGAAGTACACTCAAAACACCAAAAATATTTAAAATAATTATTGATCTTGATCCAAAATTTAAACCAAACCAATTTATATGTTAAATTTATGTAATTTGACATATGTTATTCAGATTTATATACAATATATTATTTTATTTATAGATTTTAAGAAATTTAAAATATAGAATAAATTTTAAAAAATAATTTAAATGGGCTATCTAAACCTGAACTGAACCAGCAAAGATCCAAATATAATTCGAACTGATATTTAAAAATATATGAACGGGGCTGAAATCTTTGACCCCGGAAACCCAAAAAAACCCAAACAGATTCGAAACGAACCCGAATGGATACCTGAACGCCCAGCCCTAGTCATAATTCGAACTGAAATTTAGAAATATATGAATGAGGCTGAAATCTTTGACCCCTGAAATCTGAAACTCAAACAGATCCGAAACGAATCGGAATGAATACCTAAACGCCCAGCCCTAGTCACTATTATGTATCATATATATGTCATCATATAATTAATTGTATTGGTCCATCATATAATTAATAGTATTTTATACCATCTTATATATAATCATATATATTATATTCTTAAAGTTTAATGTGAAATATAAAAACCATAATTTAAGTTGGTATATGAAATTAATCTTTTTGCTGTATTTTTATAATGAAAACATTTTTTAATAATGGTTATTGGAAAATATTTTAGTAAAATAAAATTTTGAATATATGCATATTTTAAATCAATTTTTGATATAAATTAACTTTAAATTATTATTTTGATTTGAAATATGTATATAAAATTTAGATTTTATTTTATGATTACTTTAGACAAAACAATGTTTTTAGGTAATTAGATTAGTCCATTTTGTATATTTTTAAAACTGATATAATGGATTTCCAATTTTTATTAATAACATAAGCCATACTTTTTTCTTCTTGACATACTTTTATCCATATTTCAAAATTTTAATGGTTTGAGTTAGTTTTCTATGAATTATTATTAATTTAATGATATTTTTAAAAAAAATTGTACTCTTGGGAGTTTTATATTTGACTAAAATAAATAAGGTAATAATACTGTTTTTAAAAATTGTTTTATATAATATACTCTTTATATTTCAATTTGTGTTTTTATTTTCACCATAAAGAATTATAAATAAAAAAAATTGTAAAAATAGTGACATAATTGTAAATAAAAAGATATATAGAAAGAAGGTTGTTTAATTTATTGTAAAAAAAACAATGGCTAAATGTTTAAATAAAAAGAAATATTAAATATGTTATTTATGTTTCTAAACAATTCTCATTTGTTATTAATTTATTAAAAATACAATGGCTTAATGTGTAAATGAAAGAAAGTACATATCTCTACTATCCATGTTTCAAAACATATCTCATTTATTCTATTATCCTTGTTTCCAAACTATCCAATTGTGTGCTTTTTTTAAGCCACATTTAGTCCTCTAATTAACCCATCCAACTCAAAACAAGTCTGGGAATACGACCATAAAAACAAGTTTGACAACAAACAAAGCATAGAAAGTATTACTAAAAGATAATAAGTCTTTGTTTGAGACACAGCTCAGAAAGAAGAAGGAGAATAAGAGTCACAGCTCAGAAAGAACTAGTGAAACCTACGGGCACCCATGAGGATAACAAAGTAACGAATAGTCTCCTTACCAAGTTGGATGCATCGGAAACCACCATCCTTAGCAGTAGTGCTGTCTTGATACTGGACAAAAGGAATCCCACCCCTAGTTCCTCTACCTACCGCCAGCATCATGTGATGAGTGGGGAAAGTACGATTTCTCTCATCCACTGTAGGACAGTAAAGACCATTAGCTTGTGGTGGGAGAGAGAATGAAGGAAGTGAAGACACTCCAGAAGCTATTGGACAACAAACCAAGAGATTACAAAGCGCCTGCTCAAAGAAATCATCATTTAGGAAGTCAAAGATCCTTTTGACAATCATTTGGTTAACACCAAATTGTGGCTCAACTCTCACACCCTCCTCAAATCGTGGTTCAATTAGTACACTCGACTGAACATCAAGAGAGCCATCCAAAGGAACACCATAGAACACCAGAAAGTCCTGAGCCATCTCAACCTGAACCATTTCACCTTCAACATGATGTAAATCTCGCATCCCATCGTAGAGGCTCAGAAAGGAGACAGAGTGATTAGCAATGAGCCCAGCCCTCTTTAACAGAGCATTCAGATGCCTTCCTAGGCCGAAAGCCCAGCATGTAGCACCTTGCTGAAGCCTTATGGTCGGATCTACAACAAGAACACGATGTGTACCGAAGTGGCTTTCAGAAACACCAACCCATGTAATATGATGATCATCCATTCTTGTCCAAATTGTGTACTTCACCTTTAATAATATAAATATTTTACATATAAGATTAAAGCCTGATTTGAAAGTTCGAAATCTTTGTGGTTAATATGGTAGTTATATTTTATGTTGTTGTTAAAGCAAGCTATTAAGACAGTGAATATATATATATGAATATTCTGTGTACATATTTATGTTTTGACTAAATTAAATAGAATGATTTGCAAGATTTACAATGGTAATATCATAAATCTTTGTAAATACTTTATAGCATAGAATATACCGACGCGTGATTTGCAAGTTGATATATTTTTTGTTTGGCATCGATTTGCAAGTTGATTGCTTCATTGTTAATGTGATTCTTGTTAAGTTATTAAAACGGTCAATGATTTAAAAAAAAAATTATGGAGATACACATGGATTTGAATAATTACGAAAAACATAAAAATTCCTAATATTTCAAACAATTTTTTTTTCAAAAAATTATAATTAGTGTGAAAATTATCTATGAAATTTTTAGATAGTTAGATAATTCAAATCTTATTTACAGTTACTATATACTGGATCGGAAAATATTGCAATTGTATGTAATTCATGTTTTAAATATAATCTGGCTTAATGATATTTTCTATTTTCTTAACTATAAATATTTAGTAGCAATTTTAAAGTTTCAATTTAAATATCATCCGGGTTACTGATATGGGTACTGATATTTCAGATTGAACCGTGTTATATATGTTAACTAGGGTCGGTCCGCCCTACGGGCGGGATCTGATTTTTTTTTTGTTATTTTAGTTTGTATTATTGTTTTTTGATCTTGTTGTTTGTGTGTCAAAATGGTGAATCAAAGTGGTACGTATGAAAATTATTTATGTTTTTAAGTATGGTCAATGGTTTGATCGGAGATGGATTATATGTGGGTTAAATTTTTCAGTTTACTCATGGAGTCATGGTAGTTCAATTTTAGTATTCGATTTATTTATTTTTTAAAAAGAAATTAAATCATAATTAGGGAAATAACTTGTTGTTTATTTTGTTTTGGGCTCGGATGATTCGTTTATCTGTTCTTTTAAATAAATTTTCATGTTACGGTCTTGATACAACTCAATATGAATTTGAGACAGTTTGGAATTGAGTTGGTTTGACATTTTTTTGTAGATTTGGTTTCGATGAATGCTACATCAGCTCTATATTTTGATGTATATTGTGTTATCATAATTTGATCATGGAGGCATGGGGATTTAGATTTTTATTTTTATGTGTTTGGTGTTTGATAATTTATGGCTATTCTTCATGAACTTTCAAAATTTTACAAATGAAAAATACGACAAAAACCAAACTAAATGATAAACCTTTTAAACAAATTACCGACGACAAAAACAAACAAACAAACTACCACACAGAAACGTTTAAACAACCTGGATCATTTTCTTTCTTTTGTAAGCTTCTTTTTTGCTGGAGAAGAAGACTCTTCATTGCTGAAATTCAAAACATTAGTGAGTCCCTTGACGGAATTAATATCTTATCTGTAACATGAAATTCAGAATATTACCTTTAAAAAAAAACATGTGAACTGCAAAATACAGTCCTATTACATATAAACTATAAAATCGTTAACTAATGGTCAACTAATAAACTCCATAAAGTTGTATAAACTTAATGTTTTTATCGTGATAGTATTTTTTTTGGTTTTTAGATTAGCAAACTGAATAGTAGACAAAGAGTTATAATACGAAGATTGTCAACGTATAAAAAAAACTAATATTTAAAAACTTGTCTCCAACCAATTAAAGACAGTAATATTTTTTAAAAATCTTAGGAAAAAAACCCTTGGAGAAAGCTTAAACGCGAAACGCGAGACGGAATGAAATGCATAAACGTTATTAAAGCTCATAGCATCAAAACATAACTACTGATGCTCAATCTTAAGCAACACGTCCCTTCTTGACCACTCAGAAGACGTGGAAGCCGTATACTGTGCATCACCAACTGGCTCCTTTCCAGCATTCTCTGATGTCTCCCTACTGCTCCCGACTGGCTCCTTTCCAACATTCTCTGATGCCTCACCACTGTCCTTTCCGGATGCAATGTTTCACGAACTGACATCCCATCTGGCGTGAAACTCTCCCACTGCATAGGAAGTCAATCTCCTACATTTTTACACCAACATCACATGCAGATAGACTATTGTAAAATCTATTACAATATTGAAATACATTGATATCCATACTACCTGTGAGGGAGCAGTGATGACAAAATTGTTGAGCTCAACAATTGTCACAGGCTCAACCTTTGCATATCTCTTTAGAAGGGGTGCGGCAGACGGAAGTCAAGTGTCCCTAGCCACCAATATGTACAAACACACGATGTAAGTAGCGTAGATATGTCGATATACACATATACATACAGTAGCAGATCAGCTTACTTGTAGAAACAAGATTCTCCTGCATTCGTTTCTTTGTCAAAATAAACATGGGTTCCTGATGTTGCATTGAGGAACAAATGACCTACGCATCAAGATAAAGATTTTTAGAAATACGATTTCCATTATATCAGGTAATACCGTACGGGATAGAACAACTCATACCTCCAACCATCTTTGGATTTATGCTAGTGGCAACAATCACCTTTGGATCATGAGTCATGTCTTCCAGTTTTTTGTGAAAGGAAACTGCCTGAGCGTCAAACAGGCTAAGTGTAACAGCCACATCACTGCACATTTTGCATCAGCAAGCAGAAGATCAAAAAGTGCGAGATAACCATAATCAAAAAAAACTAATAGATAATAAATACCCTTCCAGTTTGATCGTCACCATAACGCGGTTATTATCTTCGGCGGCTCTGTCACAATACTCTTAACCGCAGTGATCTCACCAATGATGTCTACAAAAAAAATGTAGATCCATATCAGTACATGATGTTAGGGATACAAAACCCAAATCTAAACAATACTACTTTACCCGGAACCTGTGTATTTGTGTTAGCCAATCCAACCAGCTCTGTTTGATTATAGAACCGGAAGCCTTCTTCAGGAGATGGTTTACATCGTCCCGGCGGCAAGTTTACGCTGGAATGTTGGAAGCCGGTTAACGTAGATGGTCACTTGCATTATAGTGGCCTGCAAAAAGTTTTAATTTAAAAAAAAAAAGTTTTGATTTTTATCAGATTAAATAAACGCAGAGAAATTCGACTGAATAATTGAAGACAGATCTATAGAGTTCTGGAAAAAGAACTTACATTTACGTCAACCAGTAGCATTTCCACCCACTTGATGTTTCTCGCCTCGACGACGGAGGTGCATAGGCCGGACCTCAAATCTGAGAAAAAAAATCTTGTATTAGCCATAAGAACACGATTTTATTTAGCAAAAGACATAGAAAGATATGATGAATTCGAGATGAGGAGAACTCCATATTTATAGCAAAAGATTACACATGGCTTAGGAGCAACGACATGCGCATTGAATACATCGTAGTGGACGGTGGAATCAATTGGATTAAACATGAAGTTTCAACGTCGGACGTTTCAGGAATGGAGAGGGAGCTCAGACGACGCCGCCGTAGAGTCAAAGTGAAGAAAAAAAAACGTGCAGTTAGGGTTAGAGGAGAGGAGAAAGTGACAAAAGCTTGAGTCCATTAGGCAATACACACGGAAAGCCCCTGACCAAATATATCACAATACACAAAACACACAAAGCCCAACACGACTTCTGGTTTAATGAAACGCCGAGTTTCATACAGAGATGCCACGTGTTGACGCGAGAAAGAGCTAATTATCTAGCTGGATGCTGACGTGTCAGCAGGAGGGATCCAACCTTTCTTTATATATAAAGATGTTATTAAGCCAAGTTTGTTGTAAGATCAAAACAACGATAATATATTAAGCCGAGCCGTGTTATATATGTTAATTTTATAACCACAAAACTAATGTAATGGGTTTTAATGTTCACTAGACTTTGACCCGCCCGACCGGGCGGGTATTTATTTTATGTTTTAAGTTTTTTGTTTATATTAAATTATATGTATTTGTAATATTTAATTATAAATTTATATTGAAAATTAATCTTTACAGTTATAATAAAAATTATATTTATAAGTTTAATAAAATGTTCTTATATAAATTTTAAATATCCTAACTAAAATAATATAGAGGTGGATCATAATTTTTTCCAATTCCAAAATCTTAATATCTCTTAAAACAAATAAAATAAATTTATAAATACATAAAATATATAAAAATATTTTGAAATATAATTTCTGTTAAAATAAATTTGTTAAAAATAATTTTGCAATGTTGTTGTTTATTTCTATAGCTTGATCCGTGACCGTATAATTATTTTTCCGTATAAATATTTGCTTTCACTTTAAATTTGTTCTTTATACTAATGTATAATATATATATATGTATATATGAAAATTAAAATATATTACATAATTATGGAAAGAGGTTATCTACTTATTTATAGTATTAATGTATATTAAATTTAAGATTTATCATGAATTTGTTGTGGAATCAATTTAGGAAATTATGCATTGAATTAGGAAAAGAAAAAATCCTTAATATTAAGTTTATTAATTACTTCAGTGGCATTATGTTGTAAATATTTTAAAAGTCTTAGGGTTAATTTTAAAGTGTACTTATATTTTAATAGAATAGATATTCAAATTCGTGTAGACCTTTTAATTAGACTAAAAATTTTAGAGATAAAGTTAGTGGCATTCGTTTGTAATTATTAAGGAAAACTAAGGGTTAAGTACTATTTGT
The DNA here is from genome assembly GCF_000801105.2 of Raphanus sativus. Classification (NCBI taxonomy): domain Eukaryota; kingdom Viridiplantae; phylum Streptophyta; class Magnoliopsida; order Brassicales; family Brassicaceae; genus Raphanus; species Raphanus sativus. The sequence goes on along the minus strand of NC_079514.1, from coordinate 50,453,179 downwards.
ACTTCGGTTTTAATAGTTTTTCAGTTTTAATAGTTTAGATTTTTGATTTTCAACCATGTTTTGTGGAGCAAAACCATAGCCACATTTACTTAAGGAGATTAGCTTCGCTTTTCGACATAAATATGATCAACCCTTGAACTATATGTTTTCCAATTTCATTTTAGGTCTTCTAAGTTTTTTTTATTTCAACCGCAAAATCCAACTACCTATGATTTGGTTGGACACATGTATTTTCGATTTAGCTCTACGTATTCAGGTTTTTCTAATCATATTTACTCGATCTCAATGTGCTTTTGATTGACTCGTAAATTATTACTCACGGTAGGGTTCTTCTTGTCAACAAGTGATGGTGTAGATTTATTAATTCTAATCAAGTCTAAAGAGTATAAAATCATACCATACTATTTAGCAAAGGCCAACAAGATGAGACTTCAAAGATGCAGTTTCGTTCACCAGATTGTTTTTAAGACAAACCACACATGTGCCATCATGTAAATGATGAAGATGCTCTCTCTTAACTCTACACACGCATTACTTCATTTAAAAAAAAAAATCTTACTCAACAGAGTACTAAAAAAAAAAAAAACTATTGTACTCTCTCGACAAACCTAAAACCCCACCGCCAGGGTTGTTTCTTAGCCTTTAACTTCTTGGCCATAACTATTACAACATCACTGTAAAAAGTTTAGATTCTGAAATGATTCCTAAGAGAACTACAGAGAATCATAGTAATCATCAACCTAAGAACAGAGAGTTGCAGTGAAAATTAGGATTATAACTTAGGATTACTGAATCCATAACCTATACATAAAAACATCTGTGAAACTTAATCTACGACTTGAACTGCAATTTAACCGGATGAAACCGGGTTTAAGCTTCGGGCTAAACCGTTAAAGGCACTATAACCTTTGGAACTGAACCCTAAGCAGCCGAAGAGTCCATGCCTGTACGGCAAGTATGTCCTCATCTTCATCTCCTCTGCTTGAGCTCTGTTCGTTGTGTAATGCAGCTCGTGGGCCGACGGCTGCACTCCTCGCCGATTCGCTATTCCATTAGTTGGTTTGCCGGTGATCGGAGATCTTTTCGCCGGTGGTGGTTGTTTCTGTCTCTCGACGGCTGCTGCGTCCTCTGATTTGAGTTTCTTCTCTTTGAGATTGACCGGAGAGAATGAAACGTTTGACCAGAGCTTCTCCTTGCCGTTTCCTCTACCTTCGCTTTTGCTCCGGTGGAGCAGATCCTTGAGGAAGATCCATTTCTTCGAGTTCCTACCGTAAGACGACGAACGAGAACAAGACGGCGCCGTTTCAGTTTTGTTATTCTTGGTTTCGTCCTCGTAATCTTCCGGTAGCTTCCGTATACACTCCTTCACCTCTTCCTCCTCTTGGCTCCACTGAACAGTTCCGCTTCTCAACTTCAGATCTCTCCCTCGCCTATTCACACCACCGTCTCGTAACGCCTCTTCTTCCTCTGTTTCAAGATCTAGAAGCGGCGCTAAGATCTGAGGCCGTTGGAGGTGGGTTGAACTTGAAGAGAGCTTCATCGGCTTGATCAGACCGTTGGGGAAGAGCTCCTCCGCGGAGGTCATCGGTACGCCGCCTATAGGACCGCTGCTGCTGGAAGACAAACGAGACGAGAACTCGAACTCGGAGTCGCCGGGAGTAGACGAGTCGAGCTTCGTATTATTCTCCGACGGAGCAGCAGAGCACATGAAGAAATGAATGGGACTCGACGGTTCGCTGAAGAAATAACCCGGCGGTGCTCCACGGCTGGGACTAGACGGAGCGCCGACGAACGGCGTGGACCAAGCAGAGTTAGAGCCGAGGTCTGTTGTAGATAAACATGAAGATTAACTTGGAGTACAAGTTATGTTTATCCTATTTGAGATATACTTAAGAAAGTGTTTTCTTATTGAGTTTAGGATTTGAGATATCTATATAAAGAGGTGCAAGAGTGTTGCATACCTTTAAGAGTTTTTAGAGTCGTTGAGTTTGTGGAGCTTAAGGTTTTTGAGTCTTTCCTTAAGAGAGTTAATAAAGAAGAGTTTCTTTCTTGTGTCTTGTTAACGAGTTCTGAGACTAGATTTGGTATCAGAGCGACAGGAATAAGAAGAGAGAGCAACAATGGGGGATCTGTCGACAATTGTGGCGAAACCAAAAGAAGATGGATCATCCACGATACGGTGTCCGATGTTAACTGCCACTAACTATACCGTGTGGTCTATGCGTATGAAAATATTGCTTCAAATTCATAAGGTATGGGAGGTGGTGGAGAATGAATCAGATGATACCGACAAAAACGTAATGGCAATAGGTTTGCTATTGCAATCAATACCGGAATCATTGGTTCTTCAAATCGGAAACTTGGGGACAGGCAAGAAAGTTTGGGAATCAATTAAAGGACGGCATATTGGTGCAGAGAGGGTAAGGGAAGCGAGACTGCAAACCCTTGAATCTGAGTTTGACCGCCTCAAGATGAAGGATGGAGATAGTATAGACGACTTAGTTGGGAAGATGTCTGAAATTGCATCAAAGTCAGCTGCTTTGGGTGAAACAATAGAGGAACCTAAGATGGTTAAGAAGTTTCTCAAGAGCTTACCAAGAAAAAAATTCATTCACATGGTCGCCTCTATCGAGCAACTCCTTGACCTCAAGAAGACTAGTTTTGAAGACATCGTTGGACGACTAAAAGCATATGAAGAACGCATATGTGAAGATGAAGATGAAGATCATCAAAACAAGTTAATGTATGCTAACATGGAATCACATCGAGACCATCAAGGAGACTATAGAGGAAGAGGCCGAGGAGGAAGATATAATAACCGTGGAAGAGGTCGTGGAAGATCCTCAAACTGGGAAAACAGAGATACATCGAGACCTTATTGGGAAAACAAAGACGCAGCAAAGTCTTACTGGGATAACCGAGATGCAACACGAGTTACATGCTTTAGATGTGACAAACAAGGTCACTTTGCAGCGACATGTCCTGATAGACTTCTCAAGTTGCAGGAGACACAGGAAACAAAGGAGGAAGACACGGAGGCAGCAGATGCTTTGATGATGCACGAGATAGTGTACTTGAACGAGAGAAACGTGCGACCCAAGGAGTTTGATTCAAACAGTGACGGAGACAGAGTGTGGTACTTGGACAACGGGGCATCCAATCATATGAAGGGTAACAAAGACTACTTCAAGTACCTAGACACTACGATCAGTGGCAAGGTTCGTTTCGGCGATGATTCGAGAATAGATATCAGAGGAAAAGGATCTATCATATTTGTCAGTCAAGATGGTGAGAAGAAGCTACTATCTGATGTATACTACATACCTTATCTAAGAAGCAACATCATTAGCCTCGGTCAAGCGACCGAAGCAGGCTGTGACATAAGGATGACAGGAGATAAACTGACACTACATGATAAGGAAGGACGTCTGATAGTACGAGCAACACGAGCACGCAATCGACTGTACAAAGTGGTTATGGAGACAAGTGAGCCCAAGTGTCTACAGACTGTTACACAAGATGATTGTGCACGGTGGCACGCAAGATTAGGTCACATTGCAACGGATTCTATGAAGCTAATGATACAAAAGGAGATGGTTCTGGGAATACCTAATATCAAGGTCGAGAGAGAAACATGTCAGTCGTGTCTTTTCGGGAAACAAACAAGACAGGTATTTCCACAGTCATCATCTTTCCGAGCAACTAAACTACTAGAGTTAGTTCATGGTGATCTCTGTGGCCCAATCTCACCACCAACTGCGGCAAAGAACAGATATATATTTGTTCTAATTGATGACTGCTCACGCTATATGTGGAGTATACTACTAAAGGAGAAGAGTGATGCGTTTGAGAAGTTCAAAATTTTCAAGGCAATGGTGGAGAGTGAGACAAAACAGAGCATAAAGATGTTTCGAACAGATAGAGGTGGAGAGTTTACTTCATCTGAGTTCAACAAGTTCTGTGAAGAAGCAGGAATACAGAGACAATTGACAGCTCCCTATACGCCACAGCAAAACGGCGTAGTGGAAAGGAGAAACAAAACGTTAATGGAGATGACTCGGAGTATTCTCAAACACATGGGTGTACCAAACTCGTTTTGGGGAGAGGCTACGCGACATGCCACATACCTGATAAACCGTGTTGTGACAAGAAGCCTCAACGACCAGACCCCATACGAGCTCTACCGAGGAAGGAAACCGAGTGTCAAGCACCTAAGAGTCTTTGGCTGCATTGGATATGCAAAGGTTGAGAAACCACATCTACGCAAACTTGATGATCGATCAAGAGAACTTGTGCATCTCGGTATAGAACCAGGCTCAAAAGCCTATAGATTGGTTGACCCGAGAAGCAAAAGGATAGTGGTGAGTAGAGATGTGGTGTTTGACGAGACAAAAGCTTGGGAGTGGAGCAAAATCACCGAGGAAACAGAGGAACCCGGAACATTCAAGCTTTGTTACAAAGAGCATGAGAGCAACAGTGATATAATTAAAAAGGAAGATGAGGAGGAAGGTGACGAAGGAGATACAAGTATACCTACAGTGGAGGTCAATGATGATCAAACTAATGCCGATGCACCATTGCGCAGAAGCACGAGAATCACAAAGGTACCAGACTACTTAAGTGACTATGTCATGTTAAGTGAGATAGAAGGAGAGAGACTGTTGTTGCTAATAAACGAGGAACCATGGGAGTTTGAGGATGCTATACAAGAGAAGGTATGGATGGAAGCATGTGAGGAGGAGATAGCGTCTATAATAAAGAATAGAACATGGGAACTGGTTGACTTACCAACTGGAGCCAAGGCGATAGGACTCAAGTGGATATTCAAAATCAAAAGGAACTCAGACGGGAGCATTAACAGGTACAAATCGAGACTTGTAGCGAAGGGATACATACAGCGACATGGAATTGATTTTGAGGAAGTCTTTGCTCCTGTTGCGAGAATTGAGACGGTCAGATTCATCATCGCTCTCGCCGCATCCAACCGCTGGGAGGTCCATCACTTGGACGTTAAAACTGCGTTTCTCCATGGAGACTTAAAGGAGGATGTGTATGTTGCTCAACCTGAAGGTTTCATTGTTAAAGGAAGTGAAGGAAAGGTTTATAAGTTAAAGAAGGCTCTTTACGGCTTGAGACAAGCACCGAGAGCTTGGAATGAAAAGCTCAACAAAGAATTTGAGAAGTTAAAGTTCGTCAAGTGTTCAAAGGAGCCATCTCTATACTACAGGCGAGTGAAGGGGAGTCTTCTTCTTGTGGCGGTATACGTTGATGACTTGCTTATCACCGGATCAGATATTAACTTGATTATGAAGTTTAAAACAGAGATGTCCAGTATATTTGAGATGAGTGACTTAGGTCTCTTGACCTACTACTTAGGCATCGAGGTGGAGCAGCATGCGGGAGGAATAACCTTGCGTCAAGAAAGGTATACAAAGAAGATTCTTGAGCAAACGGGCATGGGAGATTGCAATGCAGTTCACTCACCTATGGAAGCTGGTTTAGTTCTGTCCAAGGCTGAAGGAGAACAGAGTGTTGATGAGAAAGAGTTCAGACGTAACATAGGGTGTTTACGATACCTACTACACACGCGACCGGATCTAGCATATAGTGTGGGATTGTTAAGTCGCTACATGCATGATCCAAAGATCTCTCATGCGAATGCTTTAAAGGTAATACTCAGATATCTAAAGGGAACTACATCATATGGGTTGACATTTGCGGCAGGAAGCAAGATGGAGTTAGTTGGCTACAGCGATAGTAGTCACAACATAGACGAGGACGACGGAAGAAGCACAACCGGCCACATCTTCTACTTAAACAACTGTCCTATTACTTGGTGTTCGCAGAAGCAGGAGACCGTGGCTCTGTCATCATGCGAGGCCGAATTTATGGCCGCCACTGAAGCGGCTAAGCAAGCCATATGGTTACAGGAACTTCACGAAGAGATCATGGAGACATCGAGCAAGACAGTCACGATATACATTGACAACAAGTCAGCCATCGCCCTCACAAAGAACCCAGTATTTCATGGGCGAAGTAAGCATATCCATAAGCGATATCACTTCATTAGAGAGTGCGTAGAGAACGAGCAAATTGAGGTTCAAAATGTCCCTGGAACTGAGCAAAAGGCGGACATTTTGACAAAGGCACTTGGGAGACACAAGTTCAAGGAGATGAGAGAACTTGTGGGAGTTCAAGAGATAGTTAAACTTCAAGTTTAAAGGGAAGTATGTTGTAGATAAACATGAAGATTAACTTGGAGTACAAGTTATGTTTATCCTATTTGAGATATACTTAAGAAAATGTTTTCTTATTGAGTTTAGGATTTGAGATATCTATATAAAGAGGTGCAAGAGTGTTGGATACCTTTAAGAGTTTTTAGAGTCGTTGAGTTTGTGGAGCTTAAGGTTTTTGAGTCTTTCCTTAAGAGAGTTAATAAAGAAGAGTTTCTTTCTTGTGTCTTGTTAACGAGTTCTGAGACTAGAAGGTCGTCGCCGAAACGCGGCGTTTCTGTCTCGCCATGACCAAAACTATCGACAGTAATCATTGTACTAAGGGAGAGATAAAGACGTAGAGAGTAGATCGAATATGACGGTGGCTTATTTTATCGGAACTGTTTTGTCTGTAGAAAACAGAGAAAGCGCGCCAAGAGCGAGGTGAGAGGAGCAGATGTGCAGTGTATGTATGTATATGAAGTTTCTTTTTTTTTATTCCTACTTGCTCTTTTTTATTCCTGGTTGTATTTATTGACATTTTTAAAAATAAACTTAATTGCGATTCTCAGAAATTTTATTTTATTAAAATATTCTTATGCAATTTTCCTATTGAGGATCTTAAAGTATATAATGTTTTGATCACAAAAAGAGTATATAATGTACTCCACTCGTTTGCACAAATTGAAAATTTTTAATTATCTGACATGTTGTTTGCTAAAATAAAATTATTATTTTTAAGTACTTAATTATTTTATTCTATGAATTTGACAATGCAATGGTTGTTGCTTAGTACAAGCTGATTTGGAATTTACAGTGCCATTTTACTAGTTTAGCCATCGCCATATTTCTTAATTTCTCTTTATGTTTTTGATTTATTGAGTAACATTTAAGAGACAAATGATGAATTGAAGTAGGCTTAACTTTCCTATTTAGTGCTTAAGAGTTACTCTCTCGTTTCGATTTAATTGTCGTTCTGGAGGAAAATTTTCGTTTCAAATAAGTATCGTTTTAAGATTTCAATGCAAAATTTATTAACAAGATTTTCCAATTCATTTTTTTATTGGTTGAAATATGGTTAGGTGTATAGGTAATTGTGTTTTTATTTTGGGAATATACAAAATCATATATTTTATTAATATGTGTGCATAAACTTAAAACGACAAGTAAAATGAAACGGAGAGAGTATTTTCTAAGTCCCAAAGAATTTCTATTTGAATTTCAAATTAAAGTTCTGATCACCATAAATGAAATGAGAAAATTGTCATGATCGTCATTTATGTCGAATCAGTTCAAAATTTCAAAATTTCATATTTTAATTTAATTTTCTTGTTCATGCAATCTTTCACCAATATTTTCAAATTTTATTATATTAATATTTTATTTTAACAAGTGTAAACAAAGATAAAACTATTTACTCCTTCCGTTTCATATTATAAGTAGTTTTAGCAAAAAAAAATTGTTTCACAATGTAAGTAGTTTTAACATTTCAAAACAATTTTATATTTATTTAATAGTGTGTGACCAATTAAATAATGTTAGCTATTTTATTATTAGTTGAAAAACTTGAAATAATACATTAAATGATACTTTTTAACAAATGATTATTTTTTAATATTAGTGTTTTTAACTAAAACTATTTATAATTTGGAACAAAGGAAGTATTAAATAAAAAATAGCGGGGCAATATAGTAAATCGATAAAAATTATATGGGTAAAGCGAATTAAGAGAAGACGTGGCTTCACGTGCTAAGCTATGATCTTGCGTAGAAGCGATCGGTGCTTCGTCTCTTGTTAATAAAACGTTTTCTAATGCTGATTATCAATCTCTCTAATCGTATTTAGCTTAATGGGTGAGGCTGATTTTAATTAATAAATGGGCTTTAATAAGATGTAAATAATAGTACTTCGAGCCATAAACCTGGACCATGTTTGACCAGAAGTAAGTGTTGTTGACTAATTATTAAACTGTTGTGAAACTAAGTGGGGAAACATGTTTTTTGTTATTAATCTCGACCAGGGGTCTTACATATATATATATATATACATCAGGTCGTGTTTATCTTAAGTGGATAAGTACAACAGTCGATAAGCATTATCTCCTACGGTCGGTACTGTCCTGGTCGGTCCGGTTATGTCGATCATAATCTGGTACATAACACTCCCCCTTGATCGACACATCCGGTACTGGTTCGTTCCATGTTTAATGTTGTCTTATTAAAACCTTTCTTGGAAAATCCCAAAACCAATGTGGCAAAATGGGAAACCATGGACAAGAAAAAGAGTACAACACATGAACTCCTCCTGATGAATGCATCACTGTAGATCTTTGGACGATGCATTCCTATCTGGTCGATGAGCTTCTTGTAATATTTTGTAATTTCACCGGCCTTCTGGAACTTCATTTGGACATGGTCAAGACGTGCTCCTTTGATGCTGACCACTCGACAATGTCTTCATGTTCTGGTCGGATGGATGATGCTCAATCAGTACTCGGATAATACTCGACCAGTACTTGGATGTACCTCTATCCTGCGATTAAATCTTGTTTGCAGGTCCTCTCATGTCCCACGGTTCCTCTAGTCTCATGGCTTTGCCATACCGTGGACACTTTCATTTTATTATTGACTCAGACATTCTTCTGGTCACTATCTCTGGATGATGTCTCATGACTTCTTTCATTTTGTCGTAGACAATGCTGTGTTTTCGAAAACATACATGTTAAGTCATAGACCTTGTCATCACACGCCAATATACTCATATATGGCTAAGGTTTCTAGTCTCATCATATTCTGTCCAAAATCAATCAATAACTTATATCATTGAAATCATTGAACCATTGAACCTCTCTTTAGGTTGGTTTTGTATAAACATAAACACAAGGAATTATAAGATCCTCTATAAGGATATATGGAATGATTTTACTAAGTATTTTCTTAGTCTATCATTTGCAGCTGCCTTGTTTCAGTCCATGAATAGCTTAGGAACAAAACTATTCGATGAAAATATATTTTCTCATCTTTCTGATACTTTTATCATTTCTTTATCCTTACTACATTTTTTCTTACTTATATCCAGACCTTTTCGAATTTGTAGTAGCATCCACCACATAGGAGTATATCTCCTTATAATATGTTCCTTTGGTCTCTGTGAGTATCCTTGTGTAATCAAGCCATTCTTTAAATGCTTTAAATAGGAATATGAACACCTTAGTTCATGTGTCTCACGATTTCTTTTCCTTTGCCACACAGGACCTATTTTCACTGGTTTATCTTATCAAATGGTGTTTCAATATATATATGGCCAATACACCCATCTCTTTTATAAATCCCCACGGTTTCAATCTTTCAATCTATGATTGCATTCTTGTATTCTCGTGGGTTCTGATCCTCGCTTATATGTTTTAAACTCAAGTGCTATTTTCTTATGCATCTTTATCATTTGTGTATATATGTGTCGACACTTCTTTTATATGGTTCCATTGTGTTCCAGACATGAACTAATCGATTAGAGATTTCATTCTTACTAAGAACCTTCATTTACCTTGCAGTTTGGCGTCCCAAACTACATGGTCTGGTCTCTTAGATGTTTAGCTGCGCAGCCTTATCTCAATGTCTGGTCTGGTTTCTCTTATGACCTCGGATATGTCATTTCTATGCACCTTTCTTTGGACGTCTTAAATCATATTCTCTGGTCCGAGGATCTTGCCAAGACAAGGATGGTTAATACCATTCCATTTCTCTTTATACTTTTACCAGCTTATTTCTTTCTCCCCCTGATGTTGGATAGTCAGATTTAATCATGCAATCCATAAACCTGGCCTTAATCTGATCACCCATATTTGGCTCAAGGTTTCTTATAAAATCGTGGGAGAAAGCATTCTCATATCCAACATATATTCCCAATCTTATTTCATCTTCTTATGAGGTTTCATCCTAGACGGCACATATTATTGTGGTGGTCTATACATAATCTCTTAGGATGGTTTATGTCTGGATCATGACCCTTTATCATTATTAGATGGGAATATATATGCTCACTTTATATGGCCTGATGCATATTATCATTAAATGTAAATCCATGTGTTCCCAAGCATTAGCTAGTGATCTTTGTATCACAAAGAATTTGGCCAAGTTCTATCATGGTCATAAACCATGTCACTCGGATTTTTAGTGTTGTTCATGGACCACGGGAGTGTCATTTCTCTCCCTCATGAACATGCTATAAATTTTTAGATGCTTAGAACATTATAGCCTATTGAGTTTCCCTTGTGTACATGTTACACAACGTGAGATTCTATGGGATAACTCTTTGTGCCCTTTTCGATATCAATCTTTGCATCAGTTTTAAAGACATGGATGGCTAGTCCAGTCATGCCATAAAGTGTATAAAATTTTGTGGTCAACCTATCTGGTTACCTAGGCATTTTGTCTTTATCATACTGATCTTTTAGCATAGTTTAGATCAGTGGGGAGTACAGTCTCGACCATTTCTATGCTTGGGCGATTTTATTTATAATTTTGAAGGAACTTTTTATTTCCTTTGCCCATTAGTTCAATATGGAAACCATTCATTTTCAAAATTTTATAACTCAAATGGGTCTTTTATTTGGGTGAATAATTCATGCCCCCTTTAGGCAATGCCTTTGGTCGGATAATTTTAATTACTATACTCTTTTTTTTTTAATTTCATTTGTCATTTATCATTCAAGAAATTATCAAGCAAGTCAAACATGATAATATAAAACTAAAACAACTCTTATTATATAAAAAAATGTAAATGACAAACAAATCAAAACATAAAATCAGAATGTCGAAATCTCGATTCTTAGGCAATATATAAGCCGGCCACTCTTTTTATTATTTTGGGCGTGGCTTCTTTGGATTCACCCTTATTCTCTCCAGCCTTATTGGCTTCAGGAAGTCTCATCTCACTGGTTTTCTTTAGTATCTCATTATTCTTCTCAGCTTGTAATAGATACGAGATCAAATTCGTATAAGTAGTGAAACTTTTTTTCTGTAGGTATATTGTAATAATAAATCCCTTGGATTAGCTGTGAGGAATGTCTTTTCCAGTAAATCTTCCTTTGTTACCTCTTCACCACATAATTTCAATTTAGAAACGATTTTGATTTAGAGCTGAGTGATATTCATCTACGGACTTAAAGTCCCGAAATCTGAGATTTATCCACTCATGCCTAGTCTTTGGTAATAACACTATTGTGTATCTGGATTTTAACTCTGTCCAAAGGTCTAGAGGGTTCGCAATATTTAGATACTGATCTCTGAGATCCTCAGTGAGATGTTGGCGAATAATTGTTACTGCCCCATATTTTTCATTTTCAGTTGCATCTCGCCTTTGATGATACATTTGTCAAGTCCACTTATCTTCAGGACAATTGCAGCGTTCATGGCCCATTTTAAATAATTATCTCCAGAGAGATTAAGGGCTGGATAATCCAAATTCGACATCTGAAAATATAGATTTTAGAGTCTTATTATTTGACTTATAATCGGATTCAAACAATGCATTTTTGGGTTTCTTTCAACCTTGTAATTATGCAATGTGATTTGGTTTCTTTCAACCTCTAAATTATATAATTCAATCCGATTTATTTTTAGTCAATATAACAATGCAACTTTGGTTTCTTTCAACCTTTGAATTTATGCAATGCAATCCGATTTTTCTTTCAATCTAGCAATCCGACTTTCTCATATGATCAAACAATAAAAAAATTGTTTCATGATGCAACCTTAGCAATCATTGTCTATATGATCAAGATGAGCTAAAAAAATTAAAATCAGATCAAACTATTGATTCTAGATGATTTAAAATGTTATCGGATTCTAGAGAAAGAAAATAGGGTTTAGGGTTTCGAAAATATAGGGTTTCACTTTTAATAATTATTTTTGAAACCATTGATCTGAATAGTCATTATATGACTTAAAAAAAAATCAGATCAATCTTAACAATTATAGCATTTTTCTAATCTTTCAAAAGAAAAATGGAAAGTTTCCAGCAACTTATAAAAGACAATTTCTCAAAGACGGAAGTTTTTAGAAGAGTTAATTTTTGCATTCTAGAAATCTGGAAACATTCAATTATGGTTTTAAACAAGTTTTAACAATCTTCCATTATTCTAAAACTAATATGAAAATTTTCAGAAACCATAAAAGTCAATTTTCACAAAACCGGAAAGTTTTAGAAAAAGTAAAATTTTCAATTTAGCAATCTGGATAAATCCGAAATTTTTCTAGCAATCTCCAATAATTCAACCAAAATCAGAATGAGATCCTAACAATCATTTCTAGGTGATTCAAACACTTCAAACAATCACACATTTTTTATGCAGTTTTTTCGGTATGAAAATTTTACATTATGGCTATGTGATTAAAAACGAATTTGATGAAACTACTTATAGGTTTTCTTAGTTAGGATTTATCATGAGTTTTGGTGAATTTTAATTAATTTTTCGGAATTTATTTGAAGAGGTCAATTTCTGACCAGAAAAACCGAAAAATCGTTTTCCACATAGTTCCAGACCAATGGGTCGGATTCCGATGATGGAAAACTAACTTTGGGGATTTTCAGGAGATTATCATGAATTTTAATTAATTTTTAGACCATAATACATATTAGGTCATATTTAGGGTTTTAGTTACTTTATAGATCAATAGATCAGACTGTGAGATTCGAAACCATTAGGGTTTCGAGTTTAATTGTTAGAAAAAATCTCTGTTGAACTTAAAAGCTCCAACTTACTTAAAGGGTTTTGGGATCTATCATCTTAGGATTTGGGATTTTGCAAATTTTAGTGGTCTTAAACCTTTATCAATCAACCAAATTCAGTATGGGTTCTCTTTTAGGTTTCAGAATTTTAATTATCTAAACTTTGATGTTTGTAGAACCGGACCACCGAGAGCAGGAACGAATCGGATCGCGAACTGCATGACCGGAACGAATCAGGAGTTGGTCGCCTCTTCTTAACCTCTAATTGGGTTGAATGGAATTTATGAATCAAGGATTTGATCTTGGTTAAATCTTAAACATAAGAGTCAAAAACAAGTTAGAATAATAATCAAACACAAACTGTAAAACAAAAGAAGAGATTAAGGTTTTATGGCAGTTGACGGCGCCGGTTATAACGGAGCGTGAGGGCGCGTTTGATATCGGATTGATACGAGGTTTGCGTAGATGGATTCGTCTCGTCCAGAGCTTCAATTTGATATATTACGCGTCGTCTGGATCCTTACGGTTTGAGAGAACGAACGGTTTGAAGTCGTCGGATGAGTTTTAGAATTTCAGGGTTTTAGGTCACTTGACGGCGCGTCTTAGAATAGAGCGTGAGGGCGCGTCCGGAGTTAGATAGAGGCGAGGCCGACGGCGTTGGATTCGTCTCGTCAAGAGCTTTAATTTGATATATTAATCGTCGTCTGGATCTTTACGGTTTGAGAGAACGAGCTGTTTAAAATGGCGCCGTCAATTAGGGGTTTTGAGGTAGCTCGTAATTTCAGAGTCTCGTGCTGATAACGTGTTGTGAAACTAAGTGGGGAAACATGTTTTTTGTTATTAATCTCGACCAGGAGTCTTACATATATATATATATATATATACATCAAGTCGTGTTTATCCTAAGTGGATAAGTACAACAGTCGATAAGCATTATCTCCTGCGGTCGGTACTGTCCTGGTCGGTCCGGTTATGTCGATCACAATCTGGTACATAACATAAACTAGTATATAACGTTCTCGTCTACCGTCTACGCCAGAAAAAGTAGCCGCCGGAGATTATGCCGGCGATATTCCAGGCACGATGTATCAGAAATCATAGAAATTTGATTATCCATGCACATGATCCAACATTATATTGGAGTTTACAATGTCCATCTTGAACGATATGTTAGGCCCATATATAAAGCAAAACATCAAAGGTGTTAAATAAAAAACATAAAACCAGATTTGTTTTTGTCAACTTAAAACCAGATAATATTTATAAATATTAAATAGTGATTTTAGTGATAAAAAAATTCTTAACTATTTTTGAATCGATAAACTGTTTAGCTGATATTTTAACACTGTTAGTTTTCAACTACAAACTGTATACGATAATTCTCTATCTACATTTTTTTTCTATTTTAGACAAAGTGGTTAAAGATTATAGTTGAAAGAATTTATCAATAAAAATTTATAAAATAACTTATAAAATCTTGTAAATTATAAAAAGTTTATTAAATCAATAGAAATAGGAAAAAGTTTATAAATAATTTACAATTACTTATACATTAAAAACTCGTATAACTAATTTATAAATCTTTAAAATTAATTTATATTTTTATATATTTTATCAATTTCTAATTGATTATAAAACTTTGTAAAGTGTTTAATAAGTTTTTATCAATGATTTTATAATTTTTCACAATTTCTATTACATTACTTATCAACTTTTATGAATGATTTACAAATATTTATGAATGATTTATAAACTTTTATAAGCATTAAACATTTTTATAACTCTATAAATTATTTATAAGTCTACTAATATTTTATAAATTTGTATAAATGATTAAAATTATAAATAACATTATAAATTTTAGAAACACTAATTTTATTTTCGAACTTTTATAACTGATTTTATTATATATCCATAAGTGATTGATAAGGTTTTATAAATGTTTTTATAATTTTTATATATTTTATATATTTATAGATTTTATTAATAACCTTTTTAATTTTTTATCTATTTGGTGATTTTTATTTGACTTTCATCTAATTTTATAAGTTACTTTATAAATTACAGGTGATATAAATTACAAGTTACATGTGACATGTATCTATTTCTTAGTTATTACATTAACTATTTCGGTCTGCGAAGTGATTTTTCGCAACGGAACTCCCACGTTAAAAGTTAGAGTGGTTAATATCGATACTATCCTTAATGAATAATTTATTTATTTGTATACAATTAATAATTAAACATGAATTAGTTATAATAAAAACATTTAAAAAACGTTTTTTGATAAAACAAAATTCATGTATATGGTATTATTATCCAAATTAATATTAACTTTCAGTAGATAAATTTTAGAACATATATTTATCATGTAAAAATTGAATTCTGAATTAAAAAATCATCAAATAGTCTAGATAATTATAAGTTTATATATAAGCTATGTTTTGATAAACATAACTGAAGATCTTAACAATTAATGAAAATTTTAAATTCAAAAAGTAAAAACACATACAAAATTGTATATAAAGAGATATCTATAATATTCACACAATATGATTGTTTCTAATTTTTGTAAAATAAAATATATATATATATATATATATATATATAATTTTAGTGAAATATTGTATAATATATAAATAGTTTTATGTTAAATTTGTTATTGATTTTGTGTATGACAATAAATTATTTTGTTGATCTTTAAATTAATACTATATTTATTAATAAATATTATTAATACAATTATGCCCGCCATGCGGGGTAAACATCTAGTAGAGACGTTATAAATTTAAAATTTAAAACGTTATTAAATTAATTAAAGAAAATTCCATTCCAAAATAGTTTAAGTTTATAACTAAAAATACACATGACTCTAACACTATAAATCACACCGCTACTAATAATAACAAAAAAAATTA